>NC_091335.1:30720423-30905423 GCF_038502225.1 Cherax quadricarinatus
CTCCCTGTAGTCAGCAGCTCCTCCCTGTCGCCCCACACTGTGATGGATATAGGTGTCAGCCAGTGTGGACACACAGGTATAGTCCCATGCTAAGAGCTTGCCATTCTTCCAAGGATAGATGGTGATCCCGTCGGGGCGGTTTGCTGGGTTGTGGGTATTGTTTGCTGCAAGTGATCGTGGCTCCCTCTCGGCAGGGCATCCAGCTGTAGCAAGGGTTCTCTTAATGATGTCGTTGACCTCATTGTGTCTTGCATGCCAGCCCTTGGTTTTGGAACAGTTAAGACCATGTAGACCGTATTGGTCTGCTTGCACTTCGCCGCAAATACACATATATTCTGTGTGAATTGGGGCAGCAAGGCGCAGAGCCACTGCAATACGGAGGGTCTTAGGGTCGAGTCGCGTTCCCATTGCCGATATGGGAACTGTTTGGAGGAAGTCCCCGGAGTGAGGTGCACTCACAGCCTGGAGACGGGCAATCTCCCTATCTGATGTTGCAGCCCTGAGCATGTTGGCAAGCACCTTTTCAGCAATTGGGCTATCCCAGCTTGACTGTTTGTGAGCCAGTGCTGCACTAGGGTTTGGTGCTGGAGCAGCAAGAGTCTCCCATTCGGTGATGGCACTGACATAGCTAGGGTCTTCTATTCCTGCTGAGTCACTGAGGGTGTCAGGAAGAATTTGTCTTATCAACTCGTTTGATGCAATGGAAGAGGATAGGAAAGCTGGTAGAGCAATCTGGGAGGATCTGCGTACTCCTAGCCCTCCAAGCCTGACCGGGAGTGAGGCTTGCAACCACTGTCCATCGTCAAGGGAAAGATTCAATACACTCTCTAGCATGGCCTTCAGGAGAGAGTCATATTCCTTGAGTTTTGGACTGCTGAAGGCTGGGGAGCATCTCAGAAAATAGGTATATATACATAGGTATATATACATAGGTATATATACATAGGTATATATACATAGGTATATATACATATATATATATATATATATATATATATATATAAATACATATATATATATATCGTAGGGGTTCTTAAATGGAGATATCGAGGGTTGAAGGTAGACACACTTGTTGGATGGTTGGAAGTGGAGCCCAGCCTCTGCCTGTCTTAGCCTGGATGTCTACGCCGACTGAGAGGGAGGCAGAGGTACGACCGTACACATGCGCATCCCGTGACGTCACACAACAGTCACAGGCCTAAAAGGGATCTCCTATCTAAAGCACATGGATGATACTAATATGCTATACAACACAGGGATCAGCAACTATGATGACAGCTCGGTCATGTTACGTATGTCGTCTCGACATACACTACTATCTATAGGCTGAACAGGCAGGTGGTCCTGGGCTGATTCTATACATTAACAAATTCATATATAACTTAGAATTATTGGATGGTATCATAATGGTTGTTAACAAAATGAGTTCTACGTAATGGGTGTTAACGTAATGAGTTTTTAACGTAATGCATTACAAACTATAAGATCAAATCATTGTACAATATGGATGGAATTGATCGATCGATCTGTATTCATGCGCTCTACGGATTCTGAGGAAGAATAAATATATATATATACGAGGTGAAATTAACAGCAAAGGCATCTGGTGCACTCAGACTATTACTGTCAATTCTCAGAATACGGAGGGAACATGAATACGAAAAAAAAAATTCTGAAAAACTAATCGGTTAATAACAAACAGTTGACAATTTACTTCATCTCGAACATCTAGTTATACAGACTATGTACATTTAAACCCAATTCTGCGAGGGTGAGGTTTACATATGCAGAATGGTTATCATCTCTGGGAGGATCGAATTCCTCTGCAATGGCTAACACATGTCTTGACTGAGGGAGATCTAAACGAGTATCTACAAAAGATACTTGTGGGTTTCTCATTACTTGTCGAGTACGCAAGGAGTAACGACATTCAGGTTGATTATCTGACTGAGTATCTGAGGTAGAGGGTACAGAGTCAAGAGGATTTCCAGCATCTGTCACATTAGTCTGGGTAGCAATATCGTCAACATCGCATACTAATTTCATATGATCTAAATGCGATTCTTTGTACGTGCCAGTACTAATTTCTCTAACCTTATACTTATTACCAGAGATATGTTCTACAACTCGATAAGGTCCGACAAACTTCTGATCAAGCTTAGGCATTTCGGATGTTTTGTTGAAATTTGTCAGCATTACTCTTGAACCTACTTTTACTTTTGACGGCTTAGCACGGCTATTAGTTACTCTAGTAAATTCTGCTGTTGATTTGTGAAGTGTTTCACGGATTCTTCTAAAAACACTTTGAGCCATGCTGGTACGAGTTGCTACGAAATCATCAGGGTTGTAATTAGGTTTCGGAGTGGAATATAACAACTCATAGGGTAAACGCTTGTCTACACCATACAATGCATAATGTGGAAGCATTGTAAGCAGAATTTATGGCACATTGGACATCTGGTATGACTTCATCCCAAGTTTCACTATTGGGGTTGATAGTGGCTCTCAGGACATCAAGTACTTTCTTATTGGTTCTTTCGGCTAACCCATTGCTAGCAGGATGATGAGGAACAATGGTGGATTTAGAGATCTTGTATAAAGTACACAAATTTTCAAGAATCGCATTACAGAATTCACCTCCATTATCTGTTACTAAGGACTTAGGGGTGGTATGCCTGTAGATAATGTGTTCTTTAAACGCTTTAGCTACTGTCTTATCTGCAGTAGGAACTAACTCACAATATCTGGTGAAATGGTCTACCATAACACACAGATGTTTGTTGCCTTGGAGGGAACATTTAAAATTGGTTAATAAGTCAAGGGCAACTCTTTCCCACGGTTCGCTAGTGGTTGGGTACACTTGGATTGGATTAGGACCATTGACATTTCCTTTATGTTGCATACAGACACTACATTTCTTAACATACTCGAAAATGTCAGTTGCCATACGTGGCCAAAAGTATTTCATTCTGGCTTGTTTCACAGAACGATCCATACCAGGGTGTGCAACACCTGGTACATCGTGAACTAGCTGTAGAGCTACGTTCACTAGTGACTGTGGAATTACTAACTGGTACACTCTTCTACTTGGAGTACCCAACTCGGCTGTTCGATACAGTAATTCTTGGTTCATTACAAAGTCACTAATGGGTGCTGGTGGCTTCACAGTAAGAATAAGATCTTCCTGGAGCAGGAATCGAATCACACCAAACCACATGGGATCTGTTCTTTGGGCATTTTTGACATCCTCGACAGTAAATGGAGGATCTGTAGTAACTACACTAACGTGTCGTGATAAAGCATCTGCGACTACATTCGACTTGCCAGGTAAATGTTCAAAAGTGGGATTGAACTCTTGGATAGTTAAGGTCCATCTGGCTAACCTTCCAGTAGGTTGTTTGTTCTGGAATAAAGGTATTAGTGGAGCATGGTCTGTCAAGACATGAACAGAGTACTGATAAATAATGTCTCGGAAGTGCTTTAAAGACCATACTATTGCTAAAGCTTCTTGCTCGGTTACTGTATAATTACGTTCAGTCTTCGCAAGGACTCGGCTAGCAAATGCAACTGCGTTGTACTTGCCATCAGTCTTCTGAGCTAGTACGGCACCTATGCCAATTGAACTAGCATCAGTTGTCAGATAGAAGGGCTTAGAAAAATCTGGAAATTTCAAAATTGGAGCAGATGTTAGCTTTTCTTTTAAAGTTTGGAATGCTCTTTCTTGACGGAAGGTCCAAACAAAAGGAGCATCTTTCTTAAGCAACTCAGTTAGAGGAGCAGCTATGGAAGAAAAATTGGCAATGAAAGATCTATAAAAACCTGCTAAGCCCACAAAGGATCTTACGGCATCAGCAGTTTTGGGAGTTGGAAAATTTAGTACTGCAGTTACTTTACTTTGGTCAGTCGTAACACCTCTAGGAGTGACTACGTGACCAAGAAACTTAATTTCTGATCTGAAAAATTGACATTTAGACAGTTTGATCTTTAAATTGGCTTCTTCAAGCTTACCAAGTACTATATCAAGTCTTTTCAAGTGTGTATCCACGTCTTCGGACATGACGATTACGTCGTCTAAGTACACCATAAGTGCTTTACCTATTAGACCTCTAAAGATGTTGGTCATGAGTCTAGAGAACGTGATAGGAGACGATCGTAATCCAAACGCCATATGGAGGAAGTAATAATGACCTGTGGGAGTGGAGAATGCAGTTAACTCTTGGCTGTCCTCGTGAAGAGGGACTTGCCAAAACCCTTGTAACAAGTCCAGGGTTGAGAAGACTTTGTTATCTCCGATATTGCGTAAAAGGTCACCTAGTACAGGAAGTGGGAAGCGATCTGGAATGGTTTTCGCATTTAACTTCCTAAAGTCAATCACCGGGCGCCAAGTGCCGTCCTTCTTATGCACTAGGATCAAGGGCGCATTCCAGGGTGAATTGCTATGTGCAATAACTCCATCATTGAGCATCTGATTGATCAGTTCCTCTTCGACAGCAACTTGGGAATGAGGCATTCTGTACGCAGGTATATAAATAGGTCTAGTACCAGGTTCAAGTGGAATACGATGGGACAATAAGTTCGTTATACCCGTCTTCTCACCTTGTAAGGCAATGGCTGTACGACGTTTGTTCAACAGCGTCAACAAGCGCTGGACTTCGTCTGGGAAATCAGTGGGAGCTAAGTCTTTCTCCTCAACTGGTGGGATAGATTGATCCAGCGGAGTGGATGAGTTCTCCACTGTTGAAATAGCACCGACCCACTGGTCAGGTGGCACGTCATCCTGTACTTGAACAGGGTAAGGATAGTGAACTAGGTCAACAAGGTTGGTATTTGCTCTGAGACGAACACTGTGACCCGAAGTGTTAGCAAGGAGTAAATGGATCTTACTGTCTCTTACAACATGTAAGGAAGGTTCAACAAATAAACCCTTGACCTTGCAGGAATCGCTGTCAACTAGGACGTTATCACCATCTGAAACATTAGGAATAACAACAGACACTCTAGTGAGAGCACTAGCCGCAACAGAGACGTCTTTCTGCAGACGGCATGTGACATCAACAAGAGATGGCATTACTAGTTTCAAGTAATCGTTTTCTGACAAGGCATCCCCTGTGGAGAAACTACTACTCGAACTAGCAGTCATTGCAGGGATAGGCTGTGCACTCAAGGCAGTCTGAGTGTCCTCGGACACTTGAGGCAACGGAACACTATCCTGCAAGTCTGAAGGTGTAGGTGGAACACAGATGGGAGTGACAGAATTACCAGTGCCTGACCGCTTGGGTACGCTACTGGAGAATGCATTGGCTTGTAAGGACTTAATGCGTACATCATACTTTGCAGCAGTATGACAGATTTCTGATCCAAGCTGGTAACCCCAGAATGGAACGATCAAGTCGTCAATTTGGGCATGCCATCGGTACGGGTCGAGCACAATGCGTAAGTCTCGCATGGAAGAAAATCCCAGTAGAAGGTCACCAGGGAAAGTAATCTAGTCGACAACAAGAAAAGCAGCAGTAAAGTCTCTGCCTTGGATAGTAAAGGTGAGCGAAGTCTGACCTCGGACTCGCAGAAGGGAACCAGCTACTCCACTAAGTGAGGTTACAGTAGTTGGTTCAACGAGGAGGACACGTCGTAACTGCTTCTCTTTAAACAAGTTAGACCTAGTGATATTAACTTGCGCACCAGAGTCCATGAACACATGAACGGGCGTATTATGGACAGAAGCTTGTACTAAAGGACCAATCGTTTCGTTAGGAGTTATATGCAAACAGAAAGGTGGGTTGTCATCGGAGAAGGCATTTTCTACTTCATCCCCAAATTCCTCTACGTCAGAGACGTGTGAAGCAGCATCACCAGCAGGGCTGTCAATCTCAAGGCTGGCTAAGGCTTCATAGGAATTTTGAACTGGGATGGTGTACTCGTTATCACCTACTACGGTCACGACTGGACGAGTAGACTTGGGCGCTCGGATTTCCCCGAATTGGAAGAATGAGCCTGGTTCTGGTTAGTTAGTGAACCACGACGTCTGTTTCCTCTCCCGGCTCTGCGGTTGGAACGGCCACGGAAGGATCTAAAGTACTGCATGTTGTAGAGAGCATTGCACTCAGATGTGTCATGTCCATGAATTCTATGATAAGTACAGTATGGAAGATCTGACTGGTACTCATCATCAGTACGACGCTTCTTAGGGTGACTGTCATGACAATTAATAGCGATATGGCCACGGTAACCACAATTGTAGCAAATTCTTTGACTGTGGGTACTGTACATACTACGAGTGCTACGGGAATGATGGCTCTTAACACTTGCTTTGGATGATGAACGCGAGTGATTAATGTTGGGAGTTTTGGTAGTAGCACAAACTAGAGGAAGTACAGGAGTGGACAAGGTGTTTGGCATAGACTTACGATAAGGGAAGGTTCCCTCGGGACACAAATTTCGTACATGGATAAGAGCTGTAAGCGGTCCCATAGTAGCATCTAGCGGACTTGAATTGTATACATACATAGATGTCGGTGGAATTAGTTGTTTAATAACTCCAAATGCAGCTAATTTGGCAAACCCTTCAAGGGCTGGTTTATCGTTATCTTTAAGGTACTTGGAATTTTGACCTGCTTTAACGAATGAGGACATTAGGTTATTAAGACGAAAAGCAAACTCATCTAATGACTCTTCTGGTCTCGGAGCTGTGCAAACTAATTCTTTGAGAACAACGAACGGATCGGTTTCTCGCACCGGTTCAAGATAATTGCGAATTAACTGTTCATAATCTTGCCACCTGGTTAGATCTTGAAAGTCCTTCATACGAATTAAGTTAAATACATGTGAGGCTGCTGGAGAACGGGCTAGACTCTCCTTTCCGATACTTATCAAACAACTCTCAGATGGAAGACCATCAACTGAAGCATCAGCTCTGGCTCTAACTGCGGTAAACCAACCTTCAAGGTTGTCTGGATTACCATTGAACAATGGCATAGCATCATAAGGATCACGACTGAAATTACGCAGGCTAGAAGTCTAAGTATATCTATTGTTTGATAAGGAGTTACTCGAATTTTGGGCTGACGCATTAATGGTTGTACTAGCAGCATGTGCTGAGGCATCGCTTGAGAAAACTTGAGACATATTTGCAAAAATGTAAAACAAGAATTTAGAGAAACAAAGGAAAATGTAGCTGAGGAACACACAACACAATGAACTTAAATGGGAAGAAAATACTTAACTATTCTGCATAAGTAATTAAAAATTGACAGATCACACAGTAAGTAAAGAACTCTCACAAAAAAAATACTCAACTTAACAAATAACTCTTTGAAATTCAAGAGAACTTGTACTTTACTCAAATCTAATTTGCTCAACTTATATTTTAAATTGAATGAATGGCACAGTGAGTTGTCTTTACTTTCAATGCAACAAGGAAACACACAATAAAATGATAAAATGGACTCAATAAAGCTTGGATAAAATAAAATGGCACAGAAAGAATAAAATATTATACACAGAACAGAGCATAAGAAACTGCACTGAAATAAACTGTAGAAATATTGCAATTGACAATTGCTAATTAAAAAGTATTGCACAACACTGCATAAAATCTCTGCAAGAAAACTTTAATGGCAAGACAATATTTGCACAAGAATTATTGCAAAATGAGTCAATTAGCAATCATAAAAATTGTTGCACACACAAGAAAAGAAATATATCAAGGAATGAACACTTTAACTCTTAACTGCACTCAAGCAACACTTAACTGCACTCAAGCAACACTTAACTGCACTCAAGCAACACTTAACTGCACTCAAGCAACACTTAACTGCACTCAAGCAACACTTAACTGCACTCAAGCAACACTTAACTGCACTCAAGCAACACTTAACTGCACTCAAGCAACACTTAACTGCACTCAAGCAACACTTAACAAGCAAAAGAACAATTTACTCTAAAAGAAGAACTTAAAAATTGCACTAAGAGTAAATTTGTTCAATGAAACTTAAAAAAATAATAGGTGCTAAAAACACAGAACAAAAAGTTTGAACACTTACAGTGAGGCAGAACACAACACTTACAGTGATGCAGAACACAACACTTACAGTGACGCATAACACAACACTTACAGTGATGCAGAACACAACACTTACAGTGATGCAGAACACAACACTTACAGTGATGCAGAACACAACACTTACAGTGATGCAGAACACAACACTTACAGTGATGCAGAACACAACACTTACAGTGATGCAGAACACAACACTTACAGTGATGCAGAACACAACACTTACAGTGATGCAGAACACAACACTTACAGTGATGCAGAACACAACACTTACAGTGATGCAGAACACAACACTTACAGTGATGCAGAACACAACACTTACAGTGATGCAGAACACAACACTTACAGTGATGCAGAACACAACACTTACAGTGATGCAGAACACAACACTTACAGTGATGCAGAACACAACACTTACAGTGATGCAGAACACAACACTTACAGTGATGCAGAACACAACACTTACAGTGATGCAGAACACAACACTTACAGTGACGCAGAACACAACACTTACAGTGATGCAGAACACAACACTTACAGTGATGCAGAACACAACACTTACAGTGATGCAGAACACAACACTTACAGTGATGCAGAACACAACACTTACAGTGATGCAGAACACAACACTTACAGGGACGCAGAACACAACACTTACAGTGATGCAGAACACAACACTTACAGTGATGCAGAACACAACACTTACAGTGATGCAGAACACAACACTTACAGTGATGCAGAACACAACACTTACAGGGACGCAGAACACAACACTTACAGTGATGCAGAACACAACACTTACAGTGATGCAGAACACAACACTTACAGTGATGCAGAACACAACACTTACAGTGATGCAGAACACAACACTTACAGTGATGCAGAACACAACACTTACAGTGATGCAGAACACAACACTTACAGTGATGCAGAACACAACACTTACAGTGATGCAGAACACAACACTTACAGTGATGCAGAACACAACACTTACAGTGATGCAGAACACAACACTTACAGTGATGCAGAACACAACACTTACAGTGATGCAGAACACAACACTTACAGTGATGCAGAACACAACACTTACAGTGATGCAGAACACAACACTTACAGTGATGCAGAACACAACACTTACAGTGATGCAGAACACAACACTTACAGTGATGCAGAACACAACACTTACAGTGATGCAGAACACAACACTTACAGTGATGCAGAACACAACACTTACAGTGATGCAGAACACAACACTTACAGTGATGCAGAACACAACACTTACAGTGACGCAGAACACAACACTTACAGTGATGCAGAACACAACACTTACAGTGATGCAGAACACAACACTTACAGTGATGCAGAACACAACACTTACAGTGATGCAGAACACAACACTTACAGTGATGCAGAACACAACACTTACAGGGACGCAGAACACAACACTTACAGTGATGCAGAACACAACACTTACAGTGATGCAGAACACAACACTTACAGTGATGCAGAACACAACACTTACAGTGATGCAGAACACAACACTTACAGGGACGCAGAACACAACACTTACAGTGATGCAGAACACAACACTTACAGTGATGCAGAACACAACACTTACAGTGATGCAGAACACAACACTTACAGTGATGCAGAACACAACACTTACAGTGATGCAGAACACAACACTTACAGTGATGCAGAACACAACACTTACAGTGATGCAGAACACAACACTTACAGTGATGCAGAACACAACACTTACAGTGATGCAGAACACAACACTTACAGTGATGCAGAACACAACACTTACAGTGATGCAGAACACAACACTTACAGTGATGCAGAACACAACACTTACAGTGATGCAGAACACAACACTTACAGTGATGCAGAACACAACACTTACAGTGATGCAGAACACAACACTTACAGTGATGCAGAACACAACACTTACAGTGATGCAGAACACAACACTTACAGTGATGCAGAACACAACACTTACAGTGACGCAGAACACAACACTTACAGTGATGCAGAACACAACACTTACAGTGATGCAGAACACAACACTTACAGTGATGCAGAACACAACACTTACAGTGACGCAGAACACAACACTTACAGTGATGCAGAACACAACACTTACAGTGATGCAGAACACAACACTTACAGTGACGCAGAACACAACACTTACAGTGATGCAGAACACAACACTTACAGTGATGCAGAACACAACACTTACAGTGATGCAGAACACAACACTTACAGTGATGCAGAACACAACACTTACAGTGACGCAGAACACAACACTTACAGTGATGCAGAACACAACACTTACAGTGATGCAGAACACAACACTTACAGTGATGCAGAACACAACACTTACAGTGATGCAGAACACAACACTTACAGTGATGCAGAACACAACACTTACAGTGATGCAGAACACAACACTTACAGTGATGCAGAACACAACACTTACAGTGATGCAGAACACAACACTTACAGTGATGCAGAACACAACACTTACAGTGATGCAGAACACAACACTTACAGTGATGCAGAACACAACACTTACAGTGATGCAGAACACAACACTTACAGTGATGCAGAACACAACACTTACAGTGATGCAGAACACAACACTTACAGTGACGCAGAACACAACACTTACAGTGATGCAGAACACAACACTTACAGTGATGCAGAACACAACACTTACAGTGATGCAGAACACAACACTTACAGTGATGCAGAACACAACACTTACAGTGATGCAGAACACAACACTTACAGTGATGCAGAACACAACACTTACAGTGATGCAGAACACAACACTTACAGTGATGCAGAACACAACACTTACAGTGATGCAGAACACAACACTTACAGTGATGCAGAACACAACACTTACAGTGACGCAGAACACAACACTTACAGTGATGCAGAACACAACACTTACAGTGATGCAGAACACAACACTTACAGTGATGCAGAACACAACACTTACAGTGATGCAGAACACAACACTTACAGTGATGCAGAACACAACACTTACAGTCATGCAGAACACAACACTTACAGTGATGCAGAACACAACACTTACAGTGATGCAGAACACAACACTTACAGTCATGCAGAACACAACACTTACAGTGATGCAGAACACAACACTTACAGTGATGCAGAACACAACACTTACAGTGATGCAGAACACAACACTTACAGTGATGCAGAACACAACACTTACAGTGACGCAGAACACAACACTTACAGTGACGCAGAACACAACACTTACAGTGATGCAGAACACAACACTTACAGTGATGCAGAACACAACACTTACAGTGATGCAGAACACAGCACTTACAGTGACGCAGAACACAACACTTACAGTGATGCAGAACACAACACTTACAGTGATGCAGAACACAACACTTACAGTGATGCAGAACACAACACTTACAGTGATGCAGAACACAACACTTACAGTGATGCAGAACACAATACTTACAGTGATGCAGAACACAACACTTACAGTGATGCAGAACACAACACTTACAGTGATGCAGAACACAACACTTACAGTGATGCAGAACACAACACTTACAGTGATGCAGAACACAACACTTACAGTGATGCAGAACACAACACTTACAGTGATGCAGAACACAACACTTACAGTGATGCAGAACACAACACTTACAGTGATGCAGAACACAACACTTACAGTGATGCAGAACACAACACTTACAGTGATGCAGAACACAACACTTACAGTGATGCAGAACACAACACTTACAGTGATGCAGAACACAACACTTACAGTGATGCAGAACACAACACTTACAGTGATGCAGAACACAACACTTACAGTGATGCAGAACACAACACTTACAGTGATGCAGAACACAACACTTACAGTGATGCAGAACACAACACTTACAGTGATGCAGAACACAACACTTACAGTGATGCAGAACACAACACTTACAGTGATGCAGGACACAACACTTACAGTGATGCAGAACACAACACTTACAGTGATGCAGGACACAACACTTACAGTGATGCAGGACACAACACTTACAGTGATGCAGAACACAACACTTACAGTGATGCAGAACACAACACTTACAGTGATGCAGAACACAACACTTACAGTGATGCAGAACACAACACTTACAGTGATGCAGAACACAACACTTACAGTGATGCAGAACACAACACTTACAGTGATGCAGAACACAACACTTACAGTGATGCAGAACACAACACTTACAGTGATGCAGAACACAACACTTACAGTGATGCAGAACACAACACATCAACATAAACACAATACTAGAATTTTCTTGCAATGAAACTTGATGTGTGAAAAATTTTGTAAAAATGATTTCTTGCTTACACAAAATAATGGCACTATTGTCTGTGGAAATAAGGCAAATTAGACACTGGCTAAATGAAAGAATATGAACACAAGAATGTTCAACACACAGAGAACAAAATAAGAATACACAAAAGCTGGGAAGAAAAAAAAATGTAACAGACAACACTGAGTTGTGATGCAGAAGAAAGCTGATAAATTACTGAAATACTTCACTGGAATACTGAGAATAAAAGGTGATTCTGAAGTGGAAACACAAGTTCTATACTGCTCATATGTTAAAGTAAAAGGACACAAGTGCAACTAATGTGACATTTATTGTGGCAACGTTTCGCTCTCCAGGAGCTTTATCAAGCCATTACAAACAATACATGGACACAGAGGGTATATAAAGGCTCAGAGTGAGGTGAATACTAGTGAGGTACCAATTCCGATGTTCACTGGTGGTAGTAGTAGTAGTAGTAGTAGTGGTAGTGACAAAAGCAATTAATTCGTACATGAGTAAAAGGATATAAAAGCTATTACTTGGGTAACATAAAAATAGGTTGGACAAATATAAACTGGAATGAGGCAGGTTGTTTCAGTGTTCACTCTCTGTGCTTTGTGTAGTATAACAGGAGAGACTATGTGATGGCAGGGTTTACTGTTTTCAGGAGGATTCTTGCTAAGACTTCGGAGATGGTGAAGCTGCCGTTGTTTTGTTTAATTGTATTCGAAACAGCGATCAGTGCTGATTCAAGGCACTTGCGTGTGCGGAAATTAGTTTCTTTTATCACTAATTGGGCGTCTCTGAATTTCATAAGATGATTGGTGGAATTTCGGTGTTGTACACAGGCGTTGTTTAAGTTGTCGTTCCTACATGCGTATATGTGTTCATTGAGGCGGGTGTCGAGGTTTCTTGCTGTTTCACCTACGTAGATCTTGTCACAGCCTCCACAGGGTATAGTGTAAACTCCTGCATTGACTGGTTCGTGGTGCTTGGGTTTTGTCCTGGTTAGATCCTTTATTGAAGTGGTAGAAGCGATGGCGACTCTGGTGTTAGCTTGTGAAAGTACTCTTGAGACGTTTAGTGCAACCTGGCTGTTGGGAAGAATTATAACTTTGTTGGGAGCGGTGTTGATGCGTGGAGAATTGATGATCTGAAGAGCTCTTTTCTTGCAGTCTTTGATGAAAAAAGAAGGAAATTGTAACTCAGTGAATGTTTGGTGAATGTAAGTACATTCCTCGTCAAGAAACTCAGGACTACAAATTCGGTATGCTCTTAGGAAAAACCCGATGATGATGCCTCTTTTGGTCTTGGTATCTTGACTGGAATAGAAGTGTGTGAGATCATTTTTATTGGTGGGTTTCCGATAAACTTGAAATCTTAGGTTGTTGTCTACTTTGTGAATGAGGACGTCGAGGAAAGGTAGCTTGTCATTGGACTCTTCTTCTAGTGTAAACTGAATCGCTGGTTCAACTGCGTTGAGCCTTGCCTGAAGATCCCGTACATCAAAACGTTTTGGAGTTATTACGAGGACATCGTCCACGTAACGTAACCAAGTGACGCTTGAAGGGATGATGTTGGCGAAGTGTTCGGACTCTAGGTGTTCCATGTATAAGTTGGCTAGGACGGCACTTATTGGGGACCCCATTCCCATGCCGTAGGTTTGTTTGTAGAGCTTGTTATTGAAGGAAAAACAGTTGAAGTTAACACAGAGTTCAATCAAGTCAACAAAATCTCCGGGAGGTAAAGGAAGATTAAGGTCCTGGTTGACTTTACGTCGTAGAACCTCGATGGCTTTTTTGGTAGGTACTTTTGTGAAGAGGGAAGTCACATCCAAACTGCTTAGTTTCTTGTTACGGATGGAGAGGTTACGGATGCGGTTGAGAAGGTCGCCTGAGTGTTTAAGATGAGCGGGGCTGATGGTCCCCAGAAGGCAGGAAAGATGTTTGGCAAGAACTCCGGCTAGTTTGTGTGGAGCACTGCCTATTCCTGACGTGATTGGTCTGAGAGGAATATTGTGTTTATGGGTCTTGGGTAAACCATACATGTGTGCTGGTTTAGGGTTGCTTGGTAACAAGTACAGAAGTTTCTTCCCTTCTCTAGTGCGTTTGAGTATTTGTCTGCTTTTGTATAGAAAGTCTTTGGTGAGCGTCTCCCACTGTTGAGTGCTGATAGGTTCGTATGTAGATTGATCATTCAAAAGGTCCATCATTTTAGTGTTGTAGTCACTGGTGTTGAGTATGACGACTCCACCTCCTTTGTCGGCGGTGGTGACGATAATGTTGGGGTCGTTGGCGAGGTCCTTAAGGGCAGTGATGTATCTTCTAGGAAGATTAGAAGAAGAAGGTTCACATAAAGCTGCAGTGAGAAGGCCCTGTATATAACCCTTCTGGAAGTTGCTGTCACTGTGTCTATGGTTCCTGGTAACAAGATTGAGTTGATAGTTAGGTTTGCGTATGTTGGTGGTAAATTTGAGTCCCAGACTCAGTGCTTGTTTCTCGGAATTGGTACCTCACTAGTATTCACCTCACTCTGAGCCTTTATATACCCTCTGTGTCCATGTATTGTTTGTAATGGCTTGATAAAGCTCCTGGAGAGCGAAACGTTGCCACAATAAATGTCACATTAGTTGCACTTGTGTCCTTTTACTTTACATATTGTCGGTAATTCTACCAACTTTATTACAATCTGCTCATATGTTGCACATACAACTAAGGAAAAACACTAAAGTACTTACTTCAAGTGTATAAAAAGACACACAACACAAGAGACATAAGATAATGCACGAAAATAAACACTGAATTAAGGAGATTAAAAGATTATTGCAAATAAACACTTAGTCTGATCGAGAGTCACTGAATGTCACTAAGAGAAAAACCACTGGAAACACAAAAGAAATGTCTCAACACTCGCAAATGTCTCTATGAAATGAAAAATATTAATTATCGCTGTAACGACTTGGTGAAGAATGAGGTTGATGGTAGTGGAGAGTAGAGGATTGTTTATGTCGTCTTGCTGCTGTCCTCTGCACATGTGATCGTAGAATTGCGCTTAAATCGACGATGAACTCACACAGGAGGCTTTTAACAGTGGCGCGAAACACACTCTAGCTCTTGACCCCCTATGTGGTCCTTAAAATATGGTGCTACAACCCTTAGTAGTGTGCCAAAACAATGGTGGAGGTTGAGCGAGTACCACAACACAGTGAGTGTGGTTGGGTTTGTGGGTAAACAGGGCTAAGGCGTCTGAGACCGCGTGGTGAGACACACGTGGTCGTGGGTGGTTGGGCCTATGAGTTGAACGGCGTAAGCCTCACTGAGAACAGCCACACTGCCGCGAAGATATTCTAAGCTGGCTAGCTTAAAATACACCCACGAAATACCACAACACCACAGGGATGAAAAAGAGCACTCAGGATGGTTTGGAGCTTGAATCACAAGCGATGAAGACTACTCACGTGGCTTGCTTGAGTACTGGGGTAAGACACCTGGGATAGTTGCTAGCTGGCTTATCTTAACCCTTCACACAGAATAGCTTGATAACTTCACACGATGAGCACAGCAGGGGTGGAAGCTGGCTTGGCAGGCAAAAGAACTGGATGAAGTAGACTAGGCTCAACTGGGCTCCCTCACCACAGACTGGAAGGTGGCTTATTTTGCAAACTCGGGTCAACCCCTCGGGAGTGAGGCAAATAAGCAGATAAACACTAATACAAAGAGACTGACCAGTGAATGGTGTAGAAGCTGGTAGGAGCTTGAGAGAGTAGCTGACTTGAGGTAGCAGGCTGGCTAGGTCGGCCTACTGGTGACACGAAATGGCCGTCTTGCTGGTCGGAAGAAATCTCCGTACATCAGCGTAATTATCAATTTTACGCCCACACCACTGTCACCATTTATCGTAGGGGTTCTGAAATGGAGATATCGAGGGTTGAAGGTAGACACACTTGTTGGATGGTAACATATATTGTCAGACTGTGATGATGGAAGTGGAGCCCAGCCTCTGCCTGTCTTAGCCTGGATGTCTACGCCGACTGAGAGGGAGGCAGAGGTACGACCGTACACATGCGCATCCCGTGACGTCACACAAAGTCACAGGCCTAAAAGGGATCTCCTATCTAAAGCACATGGATGATACTAATATGCTATACAACACAGGGATCAGCAACTATGATGACATATATATATATATATATATATATATATATATATATATATATATATATATATATATATATATATATATATATATATATATATATATATATATATATATATATATTACCAAATAATTTGAGAGGAAATAAAAGAAAAAGTGCTAGGAAAAATAATTCTTCCCAATATATGAAAGTCTGCATATTTTTCTGCCCGTTTTGAGGTAAACGAAAGAACGAACTGGTTCTTGGGTGAGGACTGAACAGAGAGGTGGAGAAGAGTGAGCAGAGAGGTGGAGAAGAGTGAGCAGAGAGGTGGAGAAGAGTGAGAAGAGAGGTGGAGAAGAGTGAGAAGAGAGGAAGTGAAGAGTGAGCAGAGAGGAAGAGAAGAGTGAGCAGAGAGGAAGAGAAGAGTGAGCAGAGAGGAAGTGAAGAGTGAGCAGAGAGGAAGAGAAGAGCGAGCAGAGAGGAAGAGAAGAGTGAGCAGAGAGGAAGATAAGAGTGAGCAGAGAGGAAGAGAAGAGTGAGCAGAGAGGAAGTGAAGAGTGAGCAGAGAGGAAGAGAAGAGTGAGCAGAGAGGAAGAGAAGAGTGAGCAGAGAGGAAGTGAAGAGTGAGCAGAGAGGAAGAGAAGAGTGAGCAGAGAGGAAGTGAAGAGTGAGCAGAGAGGAAATGAAGAGTGAGCAGAGAGGAAGTGAAGAGTGAGCAGAGAGGAAGTGAAGAGTGAGCAGAGAGGAAGAGAAGAGTGAGCAGAGAGGAAGAGAAGAGCGAGAAATACCGTCGGAAACAGTGTCATCAGTAGTAAAAACAAATCCAGAGCTTCACCCAGCAGAGGAGCACTTGGTGGAAGGCAGCAGTGGAGCACTTGATGGAAGGCAGCAGCGGAGCACTTGGTGGAAGGCAGCAGTGGAGCACTTGGTGGAAGGCAGCAGCGGAGCACTTGGTGGAAGGCAGCAGTGGAGCACTTGATGGAAGGCAGCAGCGGAGCACTTGGTGGAAGGCAGCAGTGGAGCACTTGATGGAAGGCAGCAGCGGAGCACTTGGTGGAAGGCAGCAGCGGAGCACTTGGTGGAAGGCAGCGGCGGAGCACTTGGTAGAAGGCAGCAGTGGAGCACTTGATGGAAGGCAGCAGCGGAATGCTTGATGGAAGACAGCAGCAGAGTGCTTGAAGGAAGGCAGCAGCGGAGTGCTTGATGGAAGGCAGCAGCGGAGCACTTGATGGAAGGCAGCAGCGGAGCACTTGATGGAAGGCAGCAGCGAAATGCTTGATGAAAGGCAGCAGCGGAGTGCTTGATGGAAGGCAGCAGCGGAGTGCTTGATGGAAGACAGCAGCGGAGCACTTGATGGAAGGCAGCACCGGAGTGCTTGATGAAGGACAGCAGCGGAGCACTTGATGGAAGGCAGCAGCAGAGTGCTTGATGGAAGGCAGCAGCGGAGATCTTGATGGAAGGCAGCAGCGGAGCACTTGATGGAAGCCAGCAGCAGAGCACTTGATGGAAGGCAGCAGTGGAGCACTTGATGGAAGGCAGCAGTGGAGCACTTGATGGTAGGCAGCAGCAGAGTGCTTGATGGAAGGCAGCAGCGGAGTGCTTAGTGGAAGATTGCAGCAGAGCACTTGATGGTAGACAGCAGCGGAGCATCTGATGGAAGGCAGCAGTGGAGCACTTGATGGAAGGCAGCAGTGGAGCACTTGATGGAAGGCAGTCAGCGCAGCACTTGATGGAGGGCAGCAGCGGAGCACTTGATGGAGGGCAGCAGCGGAGCGCTTGATGGACGGCAGCAGTGGAGCGCTTGATGGAAAGCAGCAGCAGAGCGCTTGATGGAAGGCATCTACGGAGCTCTTGATGGAAGACAGCAGCGGAGCACTTGATGGAGGGCAGCAGCGGAGCGCTTGATGGAAGGCAGCAGGGGAGCACTTGATGGAAGGCAGCAGCGGAGTGCTTGATGGAGGGCAGCAGCGGAGCACTTGATGGAGGGCAGCAGCGGAGCACTTGATGGAAGGCAGCAGTGGAGCACTTGATGGAAGGCAGCAGTGGAGCACTTGATGGAAGGCAGCAGAGGAGCACTTGATGGAAGGCAGCAGCGGAGCACTTGATGGAAGGCAGCAGGAGAGCACTTGATGGAAGGCAGCAGCGGAGCGCTTGATGGAGGGCAGCAGCGGAGCACTTGATGGAGGTCAGCAGCGGAGCACTTGATGAAGGGCAGCAGCGGAGCGCTTGATGGAGGGCAGCAGCGGAGCACTTGATGGAAGGCAGCAGCGGAGCACTTGATGGAGGGCAGCAGCGGAGTGCTTGATGGAAGGCAGCAGCAGAGCACTTGATGGAAGGCCGCAGCGGAGCACTTGATGGAAGGCCGCAGCGGAGCACTTGATTGAGGGCAGCAGTGGAGCACTTGATGGAGGGCAGCAGCAGAGCACTTGATGGAAGGCAGCAGCGGAGCGCTTGATGGAAGGCAGCAACGGAGCGCTTGATGGAAGGCAGCAGCAGAGCTCTTGATGGAGGGCAGCAGCGGAGCACTTGATGGAAGGCAGCAGCGGAGCATCTGATGGAGGGCAGCAGTGGAGCGTTTGTTGGAAGGCAGCAGCGGAGCGCTTGATGGAAGGCAGTAGCGGAGCACTTGATGAAAGGCAGCAGCAGAGCGCTTGATGGAACGCAGCAGCGGAGCACTTGATGGAAGGCAGCAGCGGAGGATTTGATGGAAGGCAGCAGCGGAGCACTTGATGGAAGGCAGCAGCTGAGCGCTTGATGGAAGGCAGCAGCGGAGCACTTGGTGGAAGGCAGCAGCAGAGCGCTTGATGGAAGGCACCAGCGGAGCACTTGATGGAAGGCTGCAGCAGAGTGCTTAATGGAAGGCAGCAGCAGAGCACTTGATAGAAGGCAGCAGTGGAGGACTGATGGAAAGCAGCAGCGGAGCACTTGATGGAAGACAGCAGTGGAACGCTTGATGGAAGGCAGCAGTGGAGCACTTGATGGAATGCAGCAGTGGAGCGCTTGATGGAAGGCAGCAGTGGAGCACTTTATGGGAGGCAGTAGTGGAGCACTTGATGGTAGGCAGTAGTGGAGCACTTGATGGAAGGCAGCAGCGTAGCACTTGGTGGAAGGCAGCAGTGGAGCACTTGATGGAAGGCAGCAGTGGAGCACTTGATGGAAGGCAGCAGTAGAGCACTTGATGGAAGGCAGCAGTGGAGTGCTTGATGGAATGCAGCAGCTTAGCACTTGATGGAAGGCAGCAGCGGAGCACTTGATGGAAGGCAGCAGCAGAGCACTTGATGGAAGGCAGCAGCAGATCGCTTGATGGAAGGCAGCAGTGGAGCACTTGATGGAAGGCATCAGCGGAGTGCTTGATGGAAGGCAGCAGCGGAGCACTTGATGGAAGGCAGCAGCATTCAGGCCGGGCATAGCTGGTGAACGGAGTCTAGGAGTTCAGTTTACAGTCTTATTGGGAATGAACCATTTCTAAAACTTTTAACACTTTATTAGTTAGGTACGTGAGTTGTCAAAGTCTGCAATGAGTTGATGAATACGATATTGGACTTGATGTGGTGTGAAGTTATGTAGAATAACGGAAATGGATGTGGAGGTGGTGGCAGGCTGCACAGGTGGAGTGGCTTGACCAGCAGATGGATGAGGAGTGGATGGAGCGGATAGGGATGGACTACTTAGTGGGATGGCAATGCCTCATACGTTGGAGAAGATTTACAGTGTTTCTGCTGACGGTGCAGGGTCTGGAAAATTGATACTGGAAAGGTTCTCGAGGCAGCAGAGTTCATTGTAGAGTTGAAGGTTCCAGGAAAGCAACATTCTTCATGTGAATATACATCATGTACTACATCATCGTGGTAAAGTTAGCAGCTGAGGTAGGCTGTTAAGAAACTCGATAATTCTTTTAGCGTCGGCATTATGTCTAGTCAGAGAGTCATAAAATTCCAGACCGACGCATTAGCCACTGGGCCAGATGGCTACACTGAGCCAACTAGCTATGGTGTATAAATATACCTAGTTTAATTAATCTTATTGTAGCCCCTGGTCCAGTGGCTAACGCGGGTTCTGTCCCCTCCCGTGGTGTGGTTTACTGTGTCCAGTGACTGCAACGTCAATTGAGGTCTCGAGTTCTTTTTCTTGTTGACAATTTCCTTCCTGAGTTGAGACATTGTGGTTGAGAGGTTGAGGAGATGTAGTCTTTACGACGAATCGTTTAGTGCTACAGTTGTAGTTGTATGTCTTATCCAAGCTGACCAGAGAACATTTATTGTCTACAGAGAAATAAGATCGCAAAGAAAATGATCGCAAATGAATAAACAATAAACACGCATGGCATAAGGAGGAAGCCATGCGTGTCTATTGTTGTAGAAATGCATGTCTATTGACACGCGTGTCTATAGACTGCAATGCCGGAGCAATGGGCTAGTAACCTCTTTTCCTGTATAAATTACTGAAAAAGACAAGAAGAAAAACTTTTTAGAACTGGGATGTTTGAATGTGCGCGGATGTGGTGCAGATGATAAGAGAAACATTACTGTCAGTGTTTTGAAGTTGGATGTTCTGGCTCTAACTGAAACAAAGTTGAAGGGGGTAGGGGAGTTTCAGTGGGGAGAAATAAATGGGATTAAGTCAGGAGTGTCTGAGAGAGTTAGAGCTAAGGAAGGGGTAGCAATAATGTTGAAGGATCAGTTATGGAATGAGAAGACGGAATATAAATGTATAAATTCTAGGAATATGTGGATTAAAATAAGGGTCGGATGCGAAAAGTGGGTCATAGTAAGTGTGTATGCACATGGAGAAGAGAGAAGTGTAGAGGAAAGAGAGAGAGAGATTTTGGGAGATGTTAAGCAAGTGTGCAGGAGGGGATCTAAATGTTAAAGTAGGAGAAGCGTTTCGAGAGGGTGTGGTAGGTAAGTTTGTATAGAAAACGGTTTCTTTATTAAGGTAACATATATTTTAATACTAAAAGGATAACTATACAAGGTATAATACAGGGCGTAATAACAGTAGTTTGTTGGACTATGCATTGGTAGATAAAAGACTAACGGGTAGAGTTCAGGTTGTACATGTTTATAACAAAAAAGGTACAATACCGTGACTGGAACGATACGCAAATAAACCGCACATAAAAGAGAGAAGCTTATGACGACGTTTCGGTCCGACTTGGACCATTGACAAAGTCACACTAACCAGAAGTGGAGCAGGACGGCTATATATAGGCAGGAAGAGGTGGTAGTAGTAGTAGTAGTAGTAGTAGTAGTAGTACTAGTAGTAGTACAAGAATGGTATATAATACCGACAAGATGAAATTAAGACACATGTACAGGTTATGTGCGGGTTATTTGTGTCCCACTTCTACCACTACCACTACTGCTACCACCTCTTCTACTACTGCTACTACTACAACTACTGATGAAATTAAGACACATGTGCGGCGTCTGGTTGTCTTTGTTGTGGACGTTTCGCCATCCAGTGGCTGGCTGGATGGCGAAACGTCTACGATAGGGATGCCCGGGTGTTGCGCATGTGTCTTAATTTTATCTTGTAGGTATTATATACCATTCATGTACTACTACTACTGTTACTACTACCTCCACCTCTTCCTGCCTATATATAGCCGTCCAGCTCCACTTCTGGTTAGTGTGACTTTGTCAATGGTCCAAGTCGGACCGAAACGTCGTCGTAAGCTTCTCTCTTTTATGTGTGGGTTATTTGTCTACATGTTTATAGAGGGGCCACAGATATATCAGATCACTTTTTAGTTGTAGCTACAGTGAGAGTAAAAGGTAGATGGGATACAAATAGAATAAAATCAATAAATAAGAGAGAAGTGAATTTATATAAACTGGAGGAGGAAGTTAGGGTAAGATATAAACAACTATTAGAAGAAAGATGTGCTGGTGAGAGTATACACATTGAAGATGAAGAGGTATTGCTTTGGGTAGATTTAAAAATGTAGTGTTAGAGTGTTCAGCAGAAGTTTGTGGTTACAGGAAAGTGGGTGCGGGAGGGAAGAGGAGCGATTGGTGGAATGATGATGTAAAGAGAGTAGTAAGGGAGAAAAAGTTAGTATATAAGAGGCTTTTACAAAGCAGAAATGATGCAAGGAAGGAGGAAAGAAAAAGAGTGGATGAGAGAGTGGTGATGCATTGTAAAAAGAGAGAAAATGAGAAAGTGGGTGAGTTGTTATAAATAAATTTTGTTGAAAATAAGAAAAAGTTTTGGAGTGAGATTAACAAGTTGAGGAAGCCTAGGGAACGAATGGATTTGTCAGTTAAAAATTGGAGAGGAGAGTTATTAAATGGAGAGTTAGAGGTATTGGGAAGATGGAGGGAATATTTTGAGGAATTGTTAAATTTTGATGAAGATAGGGAAGCTGTGATTTCGTGTATAGGACAAGGAGGAATAACATCTTGTAGGAGTGAGGAAGAGCCAGTTGTGAGTGTGGGGGAAGTTCGTGAGGCAGTAGGTAAAATGAAAGGGGGTAAGGCAGCCGGGATTGATGGGATAAATATAGAAATGTTAAAAGCAGGTGGGGATATAGTTTTGGAGTGGTTGGTGCAATTATTTAATAAATGTATGGAAGAGGGTAAGGTACCTAAGGGAATGGCAGAGAGCATCCATAGTTAATTTGTAAAAAGGCAAAGGGGACAAAAGATAATGTAAGAATTATAGGAAAATAAGCATAACAAGTGTGCAGCATCTGGGTATCTTTATTAATAAAGCCACAGGTGGTTGGCGGTACGTCTACAATAACTATATACAGATAAATGACTATAATTTCTTGTAGAAACGTCGTAGAACATTCATTCTGGTACCATTGTTTTGCCAAAGAGTTGAGCTATTTTTCAGTATATATAACTCAATTTCCATATTTTTTCGGTGAGCGCGCGCGGAAAATTGCCCGATGCCCCCCTTAAGACTCTGTATACCATTTACGTCAGGCCCATACTGGAGTATGCAGCACCAGTTTGGAATCCACACCTAGTCAAGCACGTCAAGAAATTAGAGAAAGTGCAAAGGTTTGCAACAAGACTAGTCCCAGAGCTACGGGGATTGTCCTACGAAGAAAGGTTGAGGGAAATCGGCCTGACGACACTGGAGGACAGGAGGGTCAGGGAAGACATGATAACGACATATAAAATACTGCACGGAATAGACAAGGTGGACAAAGACGGGATGTTCCAGAGAAGGGACACAGACACAAGAGGTCACAATTGGAAGTTGAAGACTCAGATGAATCAAAGGAATGTTAGGAAGTATTTCTTCAGTCATAGAGTAGTCAGGCCGTGGAATAGCCTAGAAAGTGACGTAGTGGAGGCGGGAACCATACATAGTTTTAAGGCGAGGTATGATAGAGCTCATGGGGCAGGGAGAGAGAGGACCTAGTAGCAATCAGCGAAGAGGCGGGGCCAGGAGCTGTGAATCGACCCCTGCAACCACAAATAGGTGAGTACAAATAGGTGAGCACACACACACACACACACACACACACACACACACACACACACACACACACACACACACACACACACACACACACACACACACACACACGCACACTCATACACACACACACACACGCACACTCATACACACACACATACAAGCACACACACACATACACACACACACACACACACAGGCAGGACTGCAAAGAGACCTGGACAGGCTGGACATGTGGTCCAGTAACTGGCTTCTCGAATTCAATCCAGCCAAATGCAAAGTCATGAAGATTGGGGAGGGGCAAAGAAGACCGCAGACAGAGTATAGGCTAGGTGGACAAAGACTACAGACCTCACTCAGGGAGAAAGACCTTGGGGTGACCATAACACCGAGCACATCACCGGAGGCACACATCAACCAAATAACCGCTGCAGCATACGGGCGCCTGGCAAACCTGAGAATAGCGTTCCGATACCTTAATAAGGAATCGTTCAAGACACTGTACACTGTGTATGTTAGGCCCATACTGGAGTATGCAGCACCAGTCTGGAACCCACACCTGGTCAAGCACGTCAAGAAGTTAGAGAAAGTACAAAGGTTTGCAACAAGGCTAGTCCCAGAGCTCAAGGGAATGTCGTACGAGGAAAGGTTAAGGGAAATCGGACTGACGACATTGGAGGACAGAAGGGTCAGGGGAGACATGATAACGACATACAAGATACTGCGGGGAATAGACAAGGTGGACAGAGATAGGATGTTCCAGAGAGGGGACACAGGGACAAGGGGTCACAACTGGAAGCTGAAGACTCAGACGAGTCACAGGGACGTTAGGAAGTATTTCTTCAGTCATAGAGTTGTCAGCAAGTGGAATAGCCTAGCAAGTGAAGTAGTGGAGGCAGGAACCATACATAGTTTTAAGAAGAGGTATGACAAAGCTCAGGAAGCAGAGAGAGAGAGGATCCAGTAGCGATCAGTGAAGAGGCGGGGCCAGGAGCTGAGTCTCGACCCCTGCAACCACAATTAGGTGAGTACAATTAGGTGAGTACACACACACACGCACACACACACACACACACACACACACACACACACACACACACACACACACACACACAAACACACACGGAGCTCGGACTCGACCCCCGCAACCTCAACTAGGTGAGTACACGCACACTCATACACACACACACACACACACACACACACACACACACACACACACACACACACACACACACACACACACACACACACACACACACACACACACACACAAACACACACGGAGCTCGGACTCGACCCCCGCAACCTCAACTAGGTGAGTACACGCACACTCATACACACACACACACACACACACACACACACACACACACACACACACACACACACACACACACACACACACACACACACACACACACACACACACACACAGCATCGAAAGTCAAGTCTGACCCGAAGCTGTTGTTTAGCCACATCAGTAGGAAAACAACAGTCAAGGAGCAGGTAATCAGACTGAGGAAGGATGATAGGGAGTTCACAAGAAACGACCGAGAGGTATGTCAGGAGCTCAACACGAGATTTAAAGAAGTATTTACAGTGGAAACCGGTAGGACTCCAGGAAATCAGAACAGGGGGGGGGGGTACACCAGCAAGTGCTGGATGAGGTACACATAACAAAGGAGGAAGTGAAGAAGCTGCTATGTGAACTTGGCACCTCAAAGGCGGTGGGACTAGACAACATCTCTCCATGGGTCCTTAAAGAGGGAGCAGGGATACTGTGTGTGCCATTAACAAAGATCTTCAACACATCCATTGAAACTGGGCAACTTCCTGAGATATGGAAGATGGCAAATGTAGCCCCAATTTTTAAAAAGGGAGACGGACATGAGGCATTAAACTACAGACCTGTATCACTAACGTGTATAGTATGCAAAGTCATGGAGAAGATCATCAGGAGGAGAGTGGTGGAGCACCTGGAAAGAAACAAGTGTATAATCGACAACCAGCACGGTTTCAGGGAAGGAAAATCCTGTGTCACAGACCTACTGGAGTTTTATGACAAGGTGACAGAAGTACGACAAGATAGAGAGGGGTGGATCGACTGCATTTTTTTGGACTGCAAGAAGGCCTTTGACAGAGTTCCTCACAAGAGGTTACTGGAAAAGCTAGAGGATCAGGCACACATAACATGAAAGGCACTGCAATGGATCAGAGAATACCTGACAGGGAGACAACAACGAGTCATGGTACGTGACGAGGTGTCAGAGTGGGCGCCTGTGAGAAGCGGGGTTCCACAGGGGTCACTCCTAGGACCTGTGCTGTTTTTGGTATATGTGGATGACATAACGGAAGGGATAGACTCAGAAGTGTCCTTGTTTGCAGATGATGTGAAGTTAATGAGAAGAATCAAATCGGACGAGGATCAGGCAGGACTACAAAGAGACCTGGACAGGCTACAAACCTGGTCCAGCAACTGGCTCCTTGAGTTTAACCCTGCCAAATGCAAAGTCATGAAGTTTGGGGAAAGGCAGAGAAGACCGCAGACACAATATAGTCTAGATGGCCAAAGACTGAAAACCTCACTCAAGGAAAAAGATCTGGGGGTGAGTATAACACCGAGCATATCTCCTGAGGTGCACATCAATCAGATATCTGCTGCAGCATACAGGCGTCTGGCAAACCTACGGATAGCGTTCCGATACCTCAGTAAGGAATCGTTCAAGACTCTGTATACCATTTACATCATGCCCATACTGGAGAATGCAGCACCGGTTTGGTATCCACTCCTCGTCAAGCACGTCAAGAAATTAGAGAAAGTGCAAAGTATAACGAAAAAGATTATTTGGTATATGGTAGCGGGGTGTGAATGATACGTCTTCAGAGGCTTCTTCGTTTATTCTTAAGTAGTGGTGGGTACACAGGCTTGTGTTGTGCCCATGGCCCGGGATGGCCATGCCCACTAGAGAGAGCTGGGAGTACTTGTGTCTTCCTGCTAGGCCGCTGTGTGAGTGAGACGGAGGCAGTGTGGGAGGTGGACGTTCTCTCTGGGGAATGTTCTAGCGGTGTGGGAGGTGGACGTTCTCTCTGGGGAATGTTCTAGCTGTGTGGGAGGTGGACGTCCTCTCTGGGGAATGTTCTAGCGGTGTGGGAGGTGGACGTTCTCTCTGGGGAATGTTCTAGCGGTGTGGGAGGTGGACGTTCTCTCTGGGGAATGTTCTAGCTGTGTGGGGGGTGGACGTTCTCTCTGGGGAATGTTCTAGCGGTGTGGGAGGTGGACGTTCTCTCTGGGGAATGTTCTAGCGGTGTGGGAGGTGGACGTTCTCTCTGGGGAATGTTCTAGCTGTGTGGGAGGTGGACGTCCTCTCTGGGGAATGTTCTAGCGGTGTGGGAGGTGGACGTTCTCTCTGGGGAATGTTCTAGCGGTGTGGGAGGTGGACGTTCTCTCTGGGGAATGTTCTAGCGGTGTGGGAGGTGGACGTTCTCTCTGGGGAATGTTCTAGCGGTGTGGGAGGTGGACGTTCTCTCTGGGGAATGTTCTAGCGGTGTGGGAGGTGGACGTTCTCTCTGGGGAATGTTCTAGCGGTGTGGGAGGTGGACGTTCTCTCTGGGGAATGTTCTAGCTGTGTGGGAGGTGGACGTCCTCTCTGGGGAATGTTCTAGCGGTGTGGGAGGTGGACGTTCTCTCTGGGGAATGTTCTAGCGGTGTGGGAGGTGGACGTCCTCTCTGGGGAATGTTCTAGCGGTGTGGGAGGTGGACGTCCTCTCTGGGGAATGTTCTAGCGGTGTGGGAGGTGGACGTTCTCTCTGGGGAATGTTCTAGAGGTGTGGGAGGCGGACGTTCTCTCTGGGGAATGTTCTAGCGGTGTGGGAGGTGGACGTTCTCTCTGGGGAATGTTCTAGCGGTGTGGGAGGTGGACGTCCTCTCTGGGGAATGTTCTAGCGGTGTGGGAGGTGGACGTTCTCTCTGGGGAATGTTCTAGCGGTGTGGGAGGTGGACGTTCTCTCTGGGTAATGTTCTAGCGGTGTGGGAGGTGGACGTTCTCTCTGGGGAATGTTCTAGCGGTGTGGGAGGTGGACGTTCTCTCTGTTGAATGTTCTAGCGGTGCGGGAGGTGGACGTTCTCTCTGGGGAATGTTCTAGCGGTGTGGGAGGTGGACGTTCTCTCTGGGGAATGTTCTAGCGGTGTGGGAGGTGGACGTTCTCTCTGGGGAATGTTCTAGCGGTGCGGGAGGTGGACGTTCTCTCTGGGGAATGTTCTAGCGGTGTGGGAGGTGGACGTTCTCTCTGGGAAATGTTCTAGCGGTGTGGGAGGTGGACGTTCTCTCTGGGGAATGTTCTAGCGGTGTGGGAGGTGGACGTTCTCTCTGGGGAATGTTCTAGCGGTGCGGGAGGTGGACGTTCTCTCTGGGGAATGTTCTAGCGGTGTGGGAGGTGGACGTCCTCTCTGGGGAATGTTCTAGCGGTGTGGGAGGTGGAAGTCCTCTCTGGAGAATGTTCTAGCGGTGTGGGAGGAGGACGTCCTCTCTGAGGAATGTTCTAGCGGTGTGGGAGGTGGACGTCCTCTCTGGGGAATGTTCTAGCGGTGTGGGAGGTGGACGTCCTCTCTGGAGAATGTTCTAGCGGTGTGGGAGGTGGACGTCCTCTCTGGGGAATGTTCTAGCGGTGTGGGAGGTGGACGTCCTCTCTGGGGAATGTTCTAGCGGTGCGGGAGGTGGACGTTCTCTCTGGGGAATGTTCTAGCGGTGTGGGAGGTGGAAGTCCTCTCTGGAGAATGTTCTAGCGGTGTGGGAGGAGGACGTCCTCTCTGAGGAATGTTCTAGCGGTGTGGGAGGTGGACGTCCTCTCTGGGGAATGTTCTAGCGGTGCGGGAGGTGGACGTTCTCTCTGGGGAATGTTCTAGCGGTGCGGGAGGTGGACGTTCTCTCTGGGGAATGTTCTAGCGGTGTGGGAGGTGGACGTTCTCTCTGGGAAATGTTCTAGCGGTGTGGGAGGTGGACGTCCTCTCTGGAGAATGTTCTAGCGGTGTGGGAGGTGGACGTCCTCTCTGGGGAATGTTCTAGCGGTGTGGGAGGTGGACGTCCTCTCTGGGAAATGTTCTAGCGGTGCGGGAGGTGGACGTTCTCTCTGGGGAATGTTCTAGCGTTGTGGGAGGTGGACGTTCTCTCTGGGGAATGTTCTAGCGATGTGGGAGGTGGACGTTCTCTCTGGGAAATGTTCTAGAGGTGTGGGAGGTGGACGTCCTCTCTGGAGAATGTTCTAGCGGTGTGGGAGGAGGACGTCCTCTCTGGGGAATGTTCTAGCGGTGTGGGAGGTGGACGTTCTCTCTGGAGAATGTTCTAGCGGTGTGGGAGGTGGACGTCCTCTCTGGAGAATGTTCTAGCGGTGTGGGAGGAGGACGTCCTCTCTGGGGAATGTTCTAGCGGTGTGGGAGGTGGACGTTCTCTCTGGAGAATGTTCTAGCGGTGTGGGAGGTGGACGTCCTCTCTGGGGAATGTTCTAACGGTGTGGGAGGTGGACGTTCTCTCTGGGGAATGTTCTAACGGTGTGAGAGGTGGACGTTCTGTCTGGGGAATGTTCTAGCGGTGTGAGAGGTGGACGTTCTCTCTGGGGAATGTTCTAGCGGTGTGGGAGGTGGACGTTCTCTCTGGGGAATGTTCTAGCAGTGTGGGAGGTGGACGTTCTCTCTGGGGAATGTTCTAGCGGTGTGGGAGGTGGACGTTCTCTCTGCGGAATGTTCTAGCGGTGTGGGAGGTGGACGTTCTCTCTGGGGAATGTTCTAGCGGTGTGGGAGGTGGACGTTCTCTCTGGGGAATGTTCTAGCGGTGTGGGAGGTGGATGTTCTGTCTGGGGAATGTTCTAGCGGTGTGAGAGGTGGACGTTCTCTCTGGGGAATGTTCTAGCGGTGTGGGAGGTGGACGTTCTCTCTGGGGAATGTTCTAGCGGTGTGGGAGGTGGACGTTCTCTCTGGGGAATGTTCTAGCGGTGTGGGAGGTGGACGTTCTCTCTGCGGAATGTTCTAGCGGTGTGGGAGGTGGACGTTCTCTCTGGGGAATGTTCTAGCGGTGTGGGAGGTGGACGTTCTCTCTGGGGAATGTTCTAGCGGTGTGGGAGGTAGATGTTCTCTCTGGGGAATGTTCTAGCGGTGTGGGAGGTGGACGTTCTCTCTGGGGAATGTTCTAGCGGTGCGGGAGGTGGACGTTCTCTCTGGGGAATGTTCTAGCGGTGTGGGAGGTGGATGTTCTGTCTGGGGAATGTTCTAGCGGTGTGAGAGGTGGACGTTCTCTCTGGGGAATGTTCTAGCGGTGTGGGAGGTGGACGTTCTCTCTGGGGAATGTTCTAGCGGTGTGGGAGGTGGACGTTCTCTCTGGGGAATGTTCTAGCGGTGTGGGAGGTGGACGTTCTCTCTGGGGAATGTTCTAGCGGTGTGGGAGGTGGACGTTCTCTCTGCGGAATGTTCTAGCGGTGTGGGAGGTGGACGTTCTCTCTGCGGAATGTTCTAGCGGTGTGGGAGGTGGACGTTCTCTCTGGGGAATGTTCTAGCGGTGTGGGAGGTGGACGTTCTCTCTGGGGAATGTTCTAGCGGTGTGGGAGGTGGATGTTCTGTCTGGGGAATGTTCTAGCGGTGTGAGAGGTGGACGTTCTCTCTGGGGAATCTTCTAGCGGTGTGGGAGGTGGACGTTCTCTCTGGGGAATGTTCTAGCGGTGTGGGAGGTGGACGTTCTCTCTGGGGAATGTTCTAGCGGTGTGGGAGGTGGACGTTCTCTCTGCGGAATGTTCTAGCGGTGTGGGAGGTGGACGTTCTCTCTGGGGAATGTTCTAGCGGTGTGGGAGGTGGACGTTCTCTCTGGGGAATGTTCTAGCGGTGTGGGAGGTAGATGTTCTCTCTGGGGAATGTTCTAGCGGTGTGGGCGGTGGACGTTCTCTCTGGGGAATGTTCTAGCGGTGCGGGAGGTGGACGTTCTCTCTGGGGAATGTTCTAGCGGTGCGGGAGGTGGACGTTCTCTCTGGGGAATGTTCTAGCGGTGCGGGAGGTGGACGTTCTCTCTGGGGAATGTTCTAGCGGTGTGGGAGGTGGACGTTCTCTCTGGGAAATGTTCTAGCGGTGGGGAGGTGGACGTTCTCTCTGGGGAATGTTCTAGCGGTGCGGGAGGTGGACGTTCTCTCTGGGGAATGTTCTAGCGGTGTGGGAGGTGGACGTTCTCTCTGGGGAATGTTCTAGCGGTGTGGGAGGTGGACGTTCTCTCTGGGGAATGTTCTAGCGGTGTGGGAGGTGGACGTTCTCTCTGGGGAATGTTCTAGCGGTGTGGGAGGTGGACGTTCTCTCTGGGGAATGTTCTAGCGGTGTGGGAGGTGGACGTTCTCTCTGGGGAATGTTCTAGCGGTGTGGGAGGTGGACGTTCTCTCTGGGGAATGTTCTAGCGGTGTGGGAGGTGGATGTTCTCTCTGGGGAATGTTCTAGCGGTGTGGGAGGTGGACGTCCTCTCTGGGGAATGTTCTAGCGGTGTGGGAGGTGGATGTTCTCTCTGGGGAATGTTCTAGCGGTGTGGGAGGTGGACGCTCAGATTCTTTGAACAAGCTGCCAGATTCTTGGAACAATACATCAAATTCTTGGAACAAGTGACTAGATCCTTGGAACGATAACCAGATTCTTGGAACAATGACCAGATTCTTGGAACAAGTGTCCAGATTCTTAGAACAATGACCAGATTCTTGGAACAATGTCGAGATTCTTGGAACAAGTGTCCAGATTCTTGGAACAATGACCAGATTCTTAGAACAATGACCAGATTCTTGGAACAAGTGTCGAGATTCTTTGAACAAGTGACCAGATTCTTGGAACAATGACCAGATTCTTGGAACAAGTGTCGAGATTCTTGGAACAAGTGACCAGATTCTTGGAACAATGACCAGATTCTTGGAACAATGACCAGATTCTTGGAACAAGTGTCGAAATTCTTGCAACAAGTGACTAGATTCTTAGAACAAGTGAACAGATTCTTAGGACAAGTGACCAGATTCTTAGGACAAGTGACCAGATTCTTAGGACAAGTGACCAGATTCTTAGAACAAGTGACCAGATTCTTAGAACAAGTGACCAGATTCTTAGAACAAGTGACCAGATTCTTAGAACAAGTGACCAGATTCTTAGAACAAGTGACCAGATTCTTAGAACAAGTGACCAGATTCTTAGAACAAGTGACCAGATTCTTAGAACAAGTGACCAGATCCTTGGAACAAGTGACCAGATCCTTGGAACAAGTGAGTGTGTTCACTTAAGTTAAGGCTACTCATGCCCCTGGAATGGCTCCGATAACTTCTAAATCCTACCATTCAAAAATAAAATATTTTGGTATTAATTTTGAGCTGTGTGGGAGACTTTATTTTTGTCCCGGTTTATCAAACTGAACTTTTCAAAAAATCAAAATCAAATATATTTTTCTCATATATTTGTAGAGAATTTGAAACAGAATGGAAATGAGATAACGTAAACAGGAAGAAAATCAAAATTCACCTTTTAGCAGTAATTTACTAATTTTTTTTAAAATGGAAGTTGTAAACAAATCAATATCGAATATTTCTTTTTTTTACAGGACTACAGAAGACTTAAAGAATGAAACAAAATAGCCTTTTAAGTTCACTAATTTGAGACTTCAGTAGTAAGTGGTTAAGATAAGATAAGATTTCGTTCGGATTTTTAACCCCGGAGGGTTAGCCACCCAGGATAACCCAAGAAAGTCAGTGCGTCATCGAGGACTGTCTAACTTATTTCCATTGGGGTCCTTAATCTTGTCCCCCAGGATGCGACCCACAGCAGTCGACTAACACCCAGGTACCTATTTGCTGCTAGGTGAACAGGACAATAGGTGTAAGGAAACGTGTCGAAATGTTTCCACCCGCCGGGAATCGAACCCGGGCCCTCCGTGTGTGAAGCGGGAGCTTTAGCCACCAGGCCACCGGGCCACCTGCTGTTACTGGAGTAACAGCAAGTAAAAGGAGGTGACAACAAGAGTAAGGAAAGCAAAGTCAGTGAAAGGAGAAAGTTGAGTGTAAGTTGTGCTTATGTATGACAGCTGACATATTATTACCGAGATTAAACATAATGAGGAAAATTATATTTATCTGAATGTATCATTATGTACATAACATTATGTATATAATTATTATTTATCAGTTAGACAAGTAGGAATTTGAGACACCTAGGTCGCAAAAAAATGTCCCCCTTCGATACCTACCACTGTCATATCCACAAGTTGCTCTGGACCTATTAATTATAAATAAAAGATACATCACCAGGAATGCTGGTAAATATATAAATTTGTGGACTGTATATTAAAATTAAAAAAAGATTATATATACACACATATACATAACAGAAGGAGAATATCTTAATCATAACACTCACCAATTTGACTGGAGATTAATGTGTCATGTACAGGACCCCCCCTTTTGCCTACATTTATGAAAAATTTACTGGCCAGAATTTAAACATAAATTAGACAGCTTATCTGAGGTTCCTGGAGTTGTCTTGTCCTGTCGCCTGATACTCAAGTTATGCAGGAATGCACATCCAACAATTTCGCCTCCTATTTGAGAGGTGTCAACCCAATTTTACCTCTAGAGCACGAAAATTCTTCCCATTACTAAAGAGCGTCTGTTAAATTCAAACAACAGTGGCGACTGTCCTTCTGCACAGGTGCAGAAAATTTCCTATTTTTTATGACATAAATATTATTAAATACAGTATGGCTATCTATTTACATATAACTACTGTATTTCTGGAAAATATATACAGTATTTTCCACACATATATTGAATGTTGAGAGAGTTTGCAGAGGATGAACGAGAGAAAGAGAATATTGTATGATTGATAAACAGGTTAGAGGTGATGGTGAGGTTATATAGTTATGACTCATGAAATTGTAATAACACGATTACAGACTGATACGAACATAATAACATAAGAAAGGAGGAACATTGCAGCAGATGTAGGCCACTAGTAGAAGTTCTGTACCAAGATACACGATGGTATCTTGGTACAGAACAGAAAACAACTTGGACAACGTCTACTAGTGAGAATGGCTGGATTTGAGAGGGACGTGACCTCCCAACGACTTCATTCTTACCTCTACTAGTGACCTACATCTCACCTCTTGGTGGTATATAAGGCTCCATCCTGTCACTTCAACTCCATATTGTTTCAGACTATGGAACAATACTCTTCTCCAGACTGAGGGACTGACCACCTCAAAACTTCAAGGGTGATGGACTGATTACATCGTCTTCACGTCTCTTCTGCTTCTATCAACTTTTCTGTACTCGACTGAAGAAGCCTACTGTGTAGGCGAAACGTTTCGAAATAAAGATACCTAACTGTTGCATATATGTCTTACCTAACAAGACACTGACAATATCCCAGTAATTAATTTTTATAGTGGGCCTGAAGACAACAAATTAAGCAATATCACAGACACTAGCGAAATGGTTATCAAACAGATCGACCGACTGAAGCAAAATAAATCCCCGGACCCTGATGAACTTTTTTAAAGGGTTCTTAAAGAGTGTAAAATGGAACTTTGTGAACCATTGACTAATATTTTTAATTTATCTCTTCAAACAGGTGTAGTGTCTGATATGTGGAAGATGGATAACGTAATTCCTATTTTTAAAACAGGGGACAAGTCGTTACCGTCAAATTACCGCCCAATAAGCCTAACCTCACTTGTAGGCAAATTACTAGAGTCAATTATAGCTGATAATATAAGAAGCCATCTCGATAGGCATAACTTGATTAATGATACTCAACATGGATTCACCAGGGGCCATTCCTGCCTTTTGAAGACGTTGATCACGATAAAGAATTCGATATTGTTTATTTAGATTTTAGTAAGGTTTTTGATTAGAGTACCGCACCAGAGACTTAAAAAGTGGCAGCTCATGGCATTGGGGGAAAAGTGTTGTCATGGATCGAGTCATGGCTCACTGACAGGAAGCAGAGAGTGTCCATAAATGGGGTTAAATCCGAGTGGGGATCAGTAACAAGTGGCGTTCCACAGGGATCAGTCTTGGGCCCGTTGTTGTTTATAATATATATCAATGATCTTGATGAAGGAATTACTAGTGATATGAGCAAATTCGCTGATGACACAAAGATAGGTAGGATAATTGATTCAAACGTAGATGTTATGGAACTTCAGGAGGATTTAAACAAACTCTATTCTTGGTCAGAAAAGTGGCAGATGCAGTTCAGTGCAGATAAATGCAAGGTTCTGAAGCTCGGGAGTGCCCATAACCGTAGCACTTATCAGTTAAATAACGTAGAACTTAGCCATACAGATTGCGAAAAGGACTTGGGGGTTATGGTGAGCAGCAACCTTAACAAGACAGCAATGCCTAAGCGTACGTAACAAAGCAAACAGATTACTGGGATTTATATCAAGAAGTGTAAGCAACAGAAGTTCAGAGGTTATATTACAGCCTTATACATCGTTAGTAAGGCCTCACCTAGATTATGCAGCTCAGTTCTGGTCTCCATATTACAGAATGGATATAAATTCTCTTGGGTAGCATTGAAAATTGGGTTGGGCAAATATTTTGTTAGTGGGAAGGATTGTAAAGGACCTGCCTAGTATGTGCCAGCAGGCCTGCTGCAATGTTCCTCCTTTCTTATGTTCTTATGTATCGAAAACCTTATCTAGCCTTGTCTGGGTGGGTCTATACTTCCCCATCGAGTGGCCTGTTTGCCCTGGTAGCCGCCGTTCCCGCTATAACAAAGTTCTCCGGGGTAAAGATGACCCCTGAATCTGCATGACAGTGTCCTCCATTGCAGACACTGCAAAGCTCCAGGCGAACTTCAACCAAATCTTTAAATGGGCCGCAGAAAACAATATGAAGTTTAATGAGAAATTTAAATTACTCCAAAATGGAAAACGTGAGGAAATTAAAACATCATAGGAGCATAAAGCAAATTTCAACCACACAATAGAGATAAAAACTAATGTCAAAGATCTAGGGGTGATGATGTATTAATCGCATCTGCTAGAAAAATGACAGGATGGATAATGAGAACCTTCAAAACCAGGGATGCTAAGCCCATGATGACACTCTTCAGGTCGCTTGTTCTATCTAGGCTGGAATATTGCTGCACACTAACACCACCTTTCAAGGCAGGTGAAATTGCTGACCTAGAAAATATAAATAGAACTTTCACGGCATACACAACTGCGATAAAACACCTCAATTACTGGGAGCGCTTGAAGTTCCTCAACCTGTACCCCCTAGAACGCAGGAGGGAGAGATACATGATTATATACACTTGGAAAATCCTAGAGGGACTAGTACCAAACTTGCACACGAAAATCACTCCCTATGGAAGCAAAAGACTCGGCAGGTGATGCAACATTCCCCCAATGAAAAGCAGGGGTGTCACTAGCACGATAAGAGACAACACAATAAGAGCCAGGGGCCCAAGACTGTTCAGCTGCCTCCCAGCATACATCAAGGGGATTACCAATAGGTAATCTCCCTGATGCACTGGACAGGCACCTGAAGTCAGTACCTTACCAGCCGGGCTGTGGTTCGTACGTTGGATTACGTGCGGCCAGCAATAACAGCCTGGTTGATCAGACCCTATTCCACCATGAGGAATGGTCACAGACAGGGCCGCGGGGGCGTTGACCCCCAGGACTGAAGATTGAGACACTTATGCAGCATATGGGAATCTTTATTCAGGAAACGTTTCGCCACGCAGTGGCTTCATCAGTCCAATACAAAGAAGGCGTAAGGAGAGGAGGAGAATGAGGTAATCAGTCCCTCAACCTGGAGTCGATGTGTTCAGTCCATCAATCTTGTAGAATGATGGACTGAACACATCGACTCCAGGTTGAGGGACTGATTACCTCATTCTCCTCCTCTCCTTACGCCTTCTTTGTATTGGACTGATGAAGCCACTGCGTGGCGAAACGTTTCCTGAATAAAGATTCCCATATGCTGCATAAGTGTCTCAATCTTCAACTTGTCGGTTTTTCAAACCATTCATTACCCCCAGGACTCTCTCCAGGTATACTCCAGGTGTTTTGTGTGCATTATTAAAGTGTTCCAACAAGGTGGTTGAACAATTTTCACTCCCTACCTAATACCTCTTACCAGGTGAATCAACTTGTGTTCCATTGTTCATTATTACATGGAATTGGCTTCCCTCTGTCTGGCACTGCAGGGAATTTGGGCGGAATCCTGCCTCCCATGCTTACAGTGACTATCACCTCTGGCTCTGGCTCGCTTATCGTTTCACTTTGAGCTGCAGTATGCTGCTTGCCTCTCGGCACCTGTAGTACTCTCTACAAGATAAATATGGTAATCTTTTGCCAGGTGCTTTCCACAGCATCTTAAGCAGAGCCACCACTCTTAGTTGTTGCTGCCTACTGTTCAGTGAGGCGTAATAAAAACATCTGTTACTTGTGTTTTTGCCTTTGTTGAACAAGCATATATTAGTCTGAGTAGCTCTGGGAGGCTGCTGCTTGGATGTCACCGCTGGAGACATCTCTTGGGCGTAATAGTACACAACATTTAACTGGTGAGAGAGAGAGAGAGAGAGAGAGAGAGAGAGAGAGAGAGAGAGAGAGAGAGAGAGAGAGAGAGAGAGAGAGAGAGAGAGAGAGAGAGAGAGAGAGAAAAGGCGAGGGAAAAAAGTGAGTTACTTGAAAAATGTCCACACAATACAACATGTGATAAATGGTTTAAAACCGATAAGTTGAAGATTGAGACACTTATGCAACATATGGGAATCTTTACTGAGGAAACGTTTCGCCACACAGTGGCTTCATCACTCCAATACAAAGCAGAAAGGTGTAAGGAGAGGAGGAGTTTGAGGTAATCAGTCCCTCAGCCTGGAGTCGATGTGTTCAGTCCATCAATCTGGTAGAATGTACAGCATAGGGCCGTAGACGTGGCTTATATACTGGAGTCATCGACTCCAGGCTAAGGGACTGATTACTTCAAACTCCTCCTCCTCTCCTTACACCTTTCTGTTTTGTATTGGACTGATGAAGCCACTGTGTGGCGAAACGTTTCCTCAATAAAGATTCCCATATGTTGCACAAGTGTCTCAATCTTCAGCAATACAACATAACTTATAAATCACCAAACACTGTTTCTGAATTTATTATTATCACTACCCACACCATCGCTGGAAACAATATCATGACTCGCGAAATACTTGTCGAACCAGAAGAGAACCAACGCCCAGCGTCTAAGATAAGATAAGATAAGATTTCGTTCGGATTTTTAACCCCGGAGGGTTATCCACCCAGGATAACCCAAGAAAGTCAGTGCGTCATCGAGGACTGTCTAACTTATTTCCATTGGGGTCCTTAATCTTGTCCCCCAGGATGCGACCCACACCAGTCGACTAACACCCAGGTACCTATTTGCTGCTAGGTGAACAGGACAACAGGTGTAACGAAACGTGTCGAATGTTTCCACCCGGCGGGAATCGAACCCGGGCCCTCCGTGTGTGAAGCGGGAGCTTTAGCCACCAGGCCACCGGTCTAATTAATGCCTTAGTAGATACATGTATATTTTATATTATTATCTATTTATCACCATTTGTAGCCTTAGAAAAAAAAATGAGAGAGAGAAAAATAAAAAAAAATCGAATCTCTCACTATCAAGCAACTATGATTATCGGATTTTATTTTCTTGGTCAAAGAATTATTTAAAATATAATTTGCCGTACATATTTACTGTCAGATTATTAACCAGAGCATAGTAGTGAACCAACAACAAGTGACAACTCACCTACCAACATCTATGTCAGGGATTTAATCAAACTTTGTGAAAATTAATTAAGGAAAAATATTATATCTTTAACAGATAGAAAGGTTAACTATGAGATATCTATAAATCACAGCTATAATGTAATAAGTGAGAGCTATAATAAGGGTAGGACTTATTATTAAGCTTGAAGAGATGTTGAAGTTAAGTTGTGTGGAAGTGTTGTGGTGGAGCCATGAAGTGTTGAGGCAGGTGGTTAAGTTAGGTTAGGTTAGGTTAGGTTAGGTTAGGTTAGGTTAGGTTAGGTTAGGTTAGGTTAGGTTAGGTTAGGTTAAGTTAGGTTAGGTTAGGTTAGGTTAGGTTAGGTTAGGTTAGGTTAGGTTAGGTTAAGTTAGGTTAGGTTAGGTTAGGTTAGGTTAGGTTAGGTTCGTCAAGAAACATTACACGAGTTTCCTGACGCTGGTCTTAATCAGATGATGACCCGCCGTTTGAGCTTTTGGTCACCTGACCGAGGCCTTCCACTGGCTTACCGGTCCACCCCTTTAAAAAATATGGTCATAGTTGATAGGTGGCATTCTCTCTCCAGGTGAGCAACTGTGTGCTGACAGTGACCTGTTAGTGTCACTAGATGACCGGGAATGGCTGATGCTGATGCCCAGGTGATCACAACTTTCGGCAAGTTGGCAGATATCTTCCACACAGAGGAACGGTCGCCACGTTTGATGGTTTGGTAATAGAGTTGTGGATGAGTGGAACAAACTCCCGAGTACAGTCATAGAAGCTAAGACGTTGTGTAGTTTTAAAAATAGGTTGGATAAATACATGAGTGGGTGTGGGTGGGTGTGAGTTGGACCTGACTAGCGTGTGCTACTAGGTCAGAAGCCGTGTTCCTTCCTTAAGTGAATGTGACCGGCTTAAGCCAATGCCTTGGCCTAGTCGGGTCAGGTCATAAGAACATAAGAAAGGAGGAACACTGCAGGAGGCCTGTTGGCCCATACTAGGCAGGTCCTTTACAATTCATCCCACTAACAAAACATTTGCCCAACCCAATTTTCTTGGGTAGCATTGAAAATTGGGTTGGGCAAATGTTTTGTTAGTGGGATGAATTGTAAAGGACCTGCCTAGTATGGCCCAACAGACCTCCTGCAGTGTTCCTCCTTTCTTATGTTCTTATGTTCTTATGACCTGACCCGACTAGGCCAAGGCATTGGCTTAAGCCGGTGAGAGAATTGGACCTGCCTCGCATGGGCCAGTAGGCCTGCTGCAGTGTTCCTCCTTTCTTATGTTCTTATGTTGTTTTTAGTCTACACATGCAACTCAGGCGCTGTAACTTCTGACCGGGTAATTATGACAGGCCTGAGAAATACAAAAGATTACAATACTCTGGTGGCCTGGTGGTTAACGCTCTCGGTTCACACGGCGAGGGCCTGGGTTCGATTCCCAGCCAGAGTAGAAACATTGGACGTGTTTCTTTCCACCTGTTGTCTATGTTCCCCATCAGTAAAATGGGTACCTGGGTGTTAGTCGACTGGTGTGGGTCGCATCCTGGGACACTGACCTAATTTGCCCGAAATGCCTCCGGAGCATAACAAGGGACTTTCTATATAGTAATATGTCATTGTAATCAGCTAGGACTGTATACCCTGTACATGTACTTGTAGTAAAATAAAGATATTATGCATACCGGTGGTGACAACGGCTGAAGGCCACAACAAGAGTAGAATGGTCATTACCATCACCATTTAATTAGCCACAAATGAAGCTTTACCAGAACATGTCAGAATCCACATCGAAGTGAATTCCACCTGACCACCAGCATACCAAGTTACCCAGGCTGCAGTGCAGGGGGCAAACACTCCCCTCACTCTGATAAATTACCATTACAGCCACAATACTCTAATTTATTTACAAAAATGTTCATCACGTGGACGTTTTGCTTTAAAACACATTTATTTATTAGTAAAGAGTGTTCATAACATCCAGGCGTTACATGTCCCATCGACACTAATTCGTCTCATCATCTGTGCAGTCAACTGTACATTGTGGAGCAACATACTTGGTACATAAGAAGTATATGATTTCACAGGATACTACAAACCATACTACAATAAATAGCTAATAAGTGATAGATTCAACATTGTGAAACAGACGTCAACATAATAACAAACGAGAGCTCAGTATGTAATGAATGAGATTGACAATCACTTTAGTGTGGCAGTGCACAGGTGGCCAGCAACCAAGAATATCTTACAACCATCCACAAGATAGATATGTGGGCTCTGTATAAGATTAAAGTGAGAAATAAAACCTACAAGAAAAACCAATACGATCTCTGACTCGTAGGTGAAGAAGTGTAAAGATGTAAAAAATCATTTGAGAACCCTTAGAAGTGAAGAGAAGTACTGAATAATAAGCTAGCCAGTAACATCACTTCCACACTGAGACAGTGTGGAAGTGGCCACAAGCAAGTGGTATTGATCAATGACAACACTGTGACTAGCCAAGGATTCGAATCCATACTGGTTTGGCCCACCTCATGGTGAGGCGAGGGTCAACGCCCCTGCAGCCTGGTTTGTGACCAGGCATCATGATGGATCAGGGCTTGATTAACCAGGCTGTTACTGTTGGCTGCACGCAACCCGATGAACGAACTACAGCCCGGCTGGTCAGGTACTGACTTTAGATGCTTGTCCAGTGCCTTCTTGAAGACAGTCAGGGGTCTATTGGTAATCTCCCCTTACGTATGCTGGGATGCAGTTGAACAGGCTTGGGCCCCTGACACTTATTGTGTTGTATCTTAACGTGCAAGTGACACCCCTGCTTTTCGTTGGGGGGATGTTGCATCGTCTGCCGAGTCTTGCTTTCATAGGGAGTGATTTTCGTGTGCAAGTTTGGTACTAATCCCTCTAGGATTTTCCAAGTGTATATAATCATGTATCTCTCCCGCCTGCATTCTAGGGAGTACAAGTTCAGGAACTTTAAACATTCCCAGTAATTGAGGTGTTTTATCTCCGTTATGCGCGCTGTGAAGGTTCTCTGTACATTTTATAGGTCAGAAATTTCACCTGCCTTGAAAGGTGCTGGTAGTGTGCAGCAATATTCCAGCCTAGATAGAAAAAGCGACTTGAAGAGTATCATCATGGGCTTAGCATCCCTAGTTTTGAAGCTTCTCATTATCCATCCTGTCATCTTTCTAGCAGATGTGATTGATATGATACAAAGTTAAGAACATAAGAACATAAGAACGAAGGAACACTGCAGAAGGCCTACTGGCCCATGCGAGGCAGGTCCAAGTCTCCTACCGGCTTAAGCCAATGCACCCAACCTAGTCAGGTCAGGTCACATTGACTTAAGGGAGGAACACGGCAACCGACCTGTTAGCACAAGCTATCAGGTCTAACTCACACCCACCCACATCTACTCATGTATTTATCCAACCTATTTTTAAAGCTACACAACGTTCTGGCCTCTATAACGGTACTTGGGAGTTTGTTCCACTCATCCACAACTCTATTACCAAACCAGTACTTTCCTATATCCCTCCTGAATCTGAATTTTTCCAACTTAAAACCATTGCTGCGAGTCCTGTCTAGGCTAGATATTTTCAGCACACTATTTACATCCCCTTTATTTATTCCTGTCTTCCACTTATACACCTCAATCATATCCCCCCTAATTCTACGTCTTTCTAGAGAGTGCAGTTTCAGGGCCCTTAGTCTATCCTCATAGGGAAGGTTTCTGATACATGGGATCATCTTTGTCATCCTCCTTTGTACATTTTCCAGAGAATTTATATCCATTCTGTAATACGGTGACCAAAACTGTGCAGCATAATCTAAATGAGGCCTAACCAAGGATGTATAGAGTTGAAGAACAACCTGAGGACTCCTATTATTTATGCTTCTTGATATGAAGCCAAGGATTCTATTAGCTTTATTGCGAACACTTATGCACTGTTGTCTTGGTTTCAGATTACTGCTAACCAGAACTCCTAAATCTTTTTCGCAATCCGTAATATTAAGATCTACATTATTTAGTTTATATGTGACATGGTTATTGTCCTGTCCAACATTTAGAACTTTGCATTTGTCTATATTAAACTGCATCTGCCACTTCTCCGACCACTGCATCAGTCTATTCAAATCTTCCTGGAGTGCTCGAATGTCCTCGTCAGAATGAATTCGACGGCCTATTTTGGTGTCATCGGCAAACTTGCCGATGTCGCTCTTTATGCCCTCATCTATGTCGTTTATGTAGATTGTGAACAGCAGGGGGCCCAACACTGACCCCTGTGGAACACCGCTCGTGACGCTTCCCCACTCTGATTTCTCCCCATTTATGCAAACTCTCTGCTGCCTATTTGTCAACCATGCCTCTATCCAGGAAAAAATTTCTCCTCCTATTCCATGTGCTTTAATTTTCCTCAATAGTCTCTGATGTGGGACCCTGTCAAAAGCCTTACTGAAGTCCATATACACAATATCATATTCATTACCATGATCTACCTCCTCAAATACCTTAGTGAAAAAAGTTAATAAATTCGTAAGGCAGGAACGCCCCTTTGTAAAACCATGCTGAGATTCGTGGCTACGAACTGCCTCGGCAATTATTGATTCCATAAATTTTCCCACTATGGAGGTTAGGCTTATTGGTCTATAGTTCGAAGCTAAGGACCTGTCACCTGTTTTGAAAATAGGTATCACATTTGCCATTTTCCACTTATCTGGCACCATGCCAGTTTGTAGTGATATGTTGAAAAGATTAGCCAAAGGTGTGCTAAGCTCCTCTTTACATTCCTTTAGAACCCTTGCATACAGTTCATCAGGGCCTGGGGATTTGTTAGGTTTTAATTTATCTATTTGCCTAAGGACCATGTCACTTGTGACCCTAATAGTGCACAGTTTATTATCGTCCTGTTCTACATAATTTATCATTACTGGAATATCGCTGGTATCCTCCTGTGTAAAAACTGAGAGGAAGTATGTGTTAAAAATTCTACACATTTCCTTATCACTGTCAGTGAGCTGACCCGAGGAACTTTTGAGTGGGCCTATCTTGTCCCTGATCTTACTTCTGTATACCTGAAAGAATCCTTTTGGGTTAGTCTTCGATTCTCTTGCAACTTTAACCTCATAATCTCTATTTGCTTTTCTAATTCCCTTTTTTATTTCTCTCTTTAACTGAATATATCGATTTCTTAATTGCCCCTCTCCTCTTTTGATTTGCCTATATATGCCTCTCTTTTGACCAATCAGATATTTTAATCTATTGTTCATCCATTTAGGATCATTTTTGTTTGATCTGATTTCCCTATTTGGAACATAATTTGACTGAGCAGCTAGAACTATGCCCTGGAAAGCATCATATCGGCAACCATCACCACCTACCTGACCCCTAGTCAGGTCATTCCAGTTCAGCCCACCTAAGTAATTTTTCAGTCCTATGAAATCAGCCAAGCGAAAGTCAGGGACGGAGACTTGATTGCCATTATTAGGGGAATTCCATGATATGTTAAAACTGAGTGATTTGTGATCACTCTCCCCAAGCTCATCATTAAACTCAAGATTATTAATTAGTGTTTCCCTACTGGCAAGAACCAAGTCAAGGAGGTTATTTCCCCTAGTTGGCTCTGTCACAAACTGTTTTAAAAAACAATCCTGGATCGTATCAAGAAAGTCACCCGACTCTAAATTTCCTGTCAAATTGCTCCAGTCAATCTGTCTATAGTTGAAATCTCCCATTAGCACAACATTTTCGTATGTAGATGCCTTACGAATTTCGTCCCATAGAAGTTTACTGCACTCCCTATCAAGATTTGGGGCCCTGTAAATCACACCCAAAATTAGTTTTTCTCGGCCCTCGAGAAGCTGTAACCAAACAGATTCAGTGGCTGACGCTTCTAATTTAATATCTTGTCTAACACAACAATTTAAATTGTCTCTGACATACATCGCTACTCCACCACCTTTCCTGTTGACCCTGTCAGTGTGGAATAATTTATAGCCTTGTATGTGACATTCAGAGGGCATCTCTCTATCTTTCAGATTGAGCCAGGTCTCTGTTATAGCAATAATATCTATGTTTCCTGCACTTGCAATTAATCTTAGCTCATCTATCTTATTTCTAACACTCCTGCTATTAGTATAGTAAACCTTAAGGGAGCTAGTCCCTTGCTGCCCTCTGCTGTCCCCCTTTGTTTGCTGACCTGTTCTATTGTCTTTATTTATAACTTCATGCTGAATGCCTTTTATACATTTACTGTTTCCAACCCTAGTGTTGCAACCTGCTTGTTTCCCACACACACCCATACCTCTATCTTCCATCAGTTTAAAATCATAGGCATTTCACCAATGGCCTTCTCAATCGAGTCTGCAAGTGCTACCACCCCTGCCCCAGAGAGATGTACCCCATCCCTTGCATACATATCATGTTTGCCATAAAAGTTGTTCCAGTTGTCAATGAATGGGATTGCAAGTTCCTTGCAGTATCTGTCTAGCCAGCAATTTACACCAATTGCCCTAGACAACCATTCATTTCCTACTCCCCTTCTAGGCAAGATGCTACATATGATTGGGATCCCTCCCTTAGACTTAATGAAATCTATAGCTGACCTGTACTTATCTAGCAGCTCTTCTCTCCTACCCTTCCCAATATCATTTCCACCAGCACTGAGACAGATAATGGGCTTGTTCCCATTACCTGACATGATATTATCCAGCCTGTTAACTATGTCCCCAACACCAGCTCCAGGGAAGCACACTCTATCTCTCATCTTCTTATTCCTATTACAAAAAGCACGGTCAACATATCTTACCTGAGAGTCACCAACCACAAGAATGCGCTTACCTTCATTAGCAGGGGCAGTAGTACCCTTACCTTCACTGGCCACTGAAGTACATTCATCCTGGAGAACAGAGAAGCGATTTCCTACCTTCAGATCTTCACTCTTAACTTTCCTTACTCTGATGCGCCTCCCATTACTGTGAACAACTCGCCACTTGTAGCAGGTGCTTGGCTGCACCTCACTGCTGGTAGCCGTTGCTACCTCCCCACCTACAGCCTCCTCACAGTGAGAGACAGACTGCACCTCACTGCTAGAAGCCTCATTCCCCACATCTCCAACCACCTCACACTCTCTCCCAGGCCCATTGAGGTGGACCTTCAGCCTCCTAATCTCCTCCTGGAGAAGCAAGACCTCCTCCTTCAACTCTCCAACCTCAGTTTTTAAAACACTGCAGAAGCAAGCCATGCTTTGTAACCGTCCACGCTAATCCCCAAAGCAGCTCAGGGTCTGTGACCTCACGTGACGACTGACCACTGAACACTGTGGTCTTTGAAGGTGAGATCCTTTGACATTATCACTCCCAGGTCTTTTACATTAGTTTTTCGTTCTATTGTGTGGTTGGACTTTGTTTTATACTCCGATATGATTTTAATTTCCTCACGTTTTCCATATCGGAGTAATTGAAATTTCTCATCACTGAACTTCAAATTGTTTTCTGTGGCCCATTTAAAGATTTAGTTGATGTCCGCCTGGAGTCTTACAGTGTCATCTGCAGAGGAAGACACGGTTCTGTGACTTACATCTCTGTCTATGTCAGATGTGATGTTGAGGAACAGGATGGGAGTGTAATAATATTGGTAGAATTACCGACAATATGTCAATTAAAAGGACACAAGTTCAACTACTGTGACATTTTTGTTGTGGCAACGTTTCGCTCTCCAGGAGCTTTGTCAAGCCGTAATGGCGTGACAAAGCTCCTGGAGAGCGAAACGTTGCCACAATAAAAATGTCGCATTAGTTGCACTTGTGTCCTTTTAATTTACAGTATGGGAGCGAGTACTGTGCCTTGTGGAACAGAGCTTTCACAGTAGCCGCCTCAGACTTTACTCTGTTTACTACTATTCTTTGTGTTCTATTTGTTAGGAAATTATAGATCCATCTACCAACTTTTCCTGTTATTCCTTGATCACTCATTTTGTGCTATTACACCATTGTCATATTTCTCAAAGGCTTTTGCAAAGTCTGTGTATACTACATCTGCATTTTGTTTGCCTTCTAGAGCATCCAGGACCTTGTCATAGTGGTCCAGTAGTTGGGACAGACAGGAGTGACCTGCTCTAAACCCATGTTGCCCTGGGTTGTGTACCTGATGGGTAGCTAGATGAGTGGCGATCTTGCTTCTTAGAACCCTTTCAAAGATTTTGTGATATGGGATGTTGGTGCTATCGATCTGTAGTTCTTTTGTTTTGCTTTTCTGCCCCTTTGATTTGATTGTGGTTTTTTAGTCCCAGGAAGAAAAAAATAGCAAGAAACTTAAAAATACTACAACACCTCAGAGCCTTGCTGGAGTGGTGGCACTGTGGCTCCCACTCCAGAACAGCAGATGTTAGTGCCATGAAATAAAGTCTCCAACAAACAATACATCATTTGTAATTGTAAATATAGAGGGTCTAAACTCATCAACAAACAACAAAATACCTTTCAACAGTGAACTCTTCGAGAGTCAAATGCAATGTTTGTAGCTTTCACACAAAAGATCACTTAGATAACAAAATAAGGATACGAGGGTACAACTTATTTACGTGAGTTATAAAGAGCAGGCACCGGGAGGAAGAGGTTGGTCTGTATGTTACAGAGTCGCTCATTTGTTCAGAATTACCACCAGCGATGCAGTTGAAGTTTTCGCAGTAAAGATTGAGAACCAAAGCCTTGTTACTGTGGTTGGATATATACCACAAGATGCAACATTCCAACGGTTCAGGGAACAGCTTTTGAAAACTGACTCAGTCTGGAAAATCTTCCAGCCCCAGCCCCAAATATTTTGTTGCTGGGTGATTTCAACTTAAGGCAGCTAAAATGGAGGAATGTGGCAAATGTTATAGCATAGATAACCCCAGGAGGCAGCTCAGATGAAAATTCACTCATACATGAGTTATTAAATCTCTGCAACAAATTTACCTTAAAACAGGAAACAGCGGAACCAACATGACTAGAAAATACGCTTGATCATATCTTTACAAGTAATCGCGATCTGGTACGAAGTATATCAGTATATACATTCGGATCACAACATAATCGAAGTTCAGGCTTGTGTGTGCACGGCTTCTGATCCGCAAATTGAGATCAGTTATAAGGATGCCTTCACCAAATTCCACTTTAATAACTGAAATATCCATTTTGTCAAATTAAAGTCATAAATGGAACAAGCTGGGAAGATATCCTAGGCAACACGGATCTGAACCATTGCCTAGATAGAATTAACTCTGTGGCACTTGAGGTATGCTTACAACACATTCCCTTAAGGAAAAAGAAGAGTAGATATAAATTAGAGAGAGACGCTCTCTCTACAGGAGAAGGCGAAGAATCACAAGGGACCAGTCTATCTGGAATTCGGAAGAAGGCACTAGCTAGAGAAAAATCTGAGAGAGATGTAAGACATAGCATCGTGTCTTCTTTTGCTGACGATACAAGAATTTGCATGACAGTATCACCCAATGAAAACACTGCAGATCTCCATGCGGATATAAACCAAGTCGTCAAATGGGCTTCAGAAAGAGCATGTTCAGTGAGGACAAATTTCAATTACTGTTCTATGGAAGACTTAATGAAACAAAAAACTAGATCGGAGTATAAAATAAATTTTAACCACACAATAGAGCAAAAAACTGATGTGAAGGACCTGGGAGTGATAATGTCAGAGATTCTCACTTTCATAGAAGACAAAAATGTATCTACCACATCTGCTAGGAAAATTATAGGATGGATAATGAGAACCTTTAAAACAAGGGATGTCAAGCCAGTGATAATTCACATTAAATCACTTATTCTCTCTAGGCTGGAATATTGCTGTATACTAACAGTCCTTTTCAATGCAAACAACTGCAGACCTGGAGAATATACAGAGAACTTTCACTGCACCTACAAGTAGAATAAAGCACCTAAATTACGGGGAACGATTGAAGTCCCTTGACCAGTAATCTTGTGACCCAGACGAGAAAGATATTCATAATTTACACGTGGAAAATACCAGAGGGACAAGTCCGAAATCTTCACACGGAAATCACTCCCGACGAAAGCAAAGGACTCGGCAGGTGGTGAAACATTCCCCCATAAAGCAAAGCAGAGGTGCCATGAGTACACCAAGAAATAACACAATAAATATAATGGGGCTCCCAGCATACATATAGGTATTACCAGTAGACCCATGACTGTCTTGAAAATGGAACTGGACAGGCACCTAAAGTCAGTACCTGATAGTGATGTATCGGATACCGCATGTGCATCCGCATCCGCGGAACATCCGCACAAGTTCTTACATCCGCATCAACATCTGCATCCGCATTTTAGTGTAAACACTGCATCCGCATCCAAATCCACGGAACATCCGCGCAGTTCTTACATCCGCATCAACATCCATGGAACATCCGCACAGTTTCTTACATCCGCATCCACAAAATAAGTAAGACATTCTCATATATATCCGCATCCGCGGATATCTAAATTTTCACATCCGATACATCTCTAGTACCTGACCAGCCGGGCTGTGGTTCATATGTTGGGTTGCGTGCGGCCGGTAGTAATAGCCTGGTTGGTCAGGTTCTGATCTACCACAAGAACTGGTCATGGACCGGGCCTTGGGGATTTTGACCCCACGAACACCCTCCAGGTATACCCCAGGTATACTCCTGGTATACGAGTAAGTGACCAGTGCACATTTAATTATCCCTCTCAATCTGCATATGATTCGAATAATATTTGGTGAAAATATAATGAATTTTTGGGAACAATCTGATAGAATGTGGCAGGAAACTAGTAATAAATACTGAAAAAAATCATACCACCGGTGGGGTTAGAACCCGCGAACAGAGAGTCATAAAACTCCAGACCGACGTGTTAGCCACTGGACCAGCTAGCCACAATAAGATTCATCCAACTAGGTATATTTCTACACCATAGGAAAGTTAGCATAGGCCACCACTGTGACCACAAATGCAAGTTTTTACAGACGAATCTCCCGCTAGCGTGGCCGTGACGAACTCTAGCTCAAGTCCCCTCAAAGCTTTCAATCGAGTCATTAGGATCTCGTGAGTCAATAAATGCTGAAAGTAAGATATTTAGTTTATGGGGAAAATAAAAAGTTCTCGGCTTCTCCATTATTCCCTATCCTAACCCTTAGATCTCGTCTCTTCACTTACTTATCTTTCTTCTTCTTTCTCTTCTCCTTCCTTAGTCCCTATCTCTCTTCCACTCCCTTCTCCCGTTTGCCCATTTTCTCACCATTTCTCTCCTTTTTCTCTCTTTATATTACATTCCCATCCTTCCATTATATCTGTTCCTCCATTCTCCCTATTCCTCTTCTTCCTTGTCCCCACTTCTTCCATTATTTCCTCTTTCTCTTGGTTCCTCACATCATCATCATCTTCCGTGCATTATATTTCTCAGTATCTTAATTATTCCCTATCTTGATTGAGCTGGGATAATAAATCACGTAAATCTGTCTTTGTCAATAGACCCCTGGCTGTCTTCAAGACCCCTGGCTGTCTTCAAGACCCCTGGCTGTCTTTAAGGCCCCTGACTATCTTCAAGACCTCTGGCTGTCTTCAAGAGACCCTGGCTGTCTTCAAGACCCCTGGCTGTCTTCAAGACCCCTGGCTGTCTTCAAGACCCCTGGTTGTCTTCAAGACCCCTGGCTGTCTTCAAGACCCCTGGCTGTCTTCAAAAGACCCTGGCTGTCTTCAAGACCCCTGGCTGTCTTCAAGAAACCTGACTGTCTTCAAGATCCCTGGCTGTCTTCAAGGCCCCTGACTGTCTTCAATACCCCTGGCTGTCTTCAAGACCCCTGGCTGTCTTCAAGACCCCTGGCTGTCTTCAAGACCCCTGGCTGTCCTCAAGACCCATGGCTGTCTTCAAGAGACCCTGGCTGTCTTCAAGACCCCTGGCTGTCTTCAAGACCCCTGACTGTCTTCAAGACCCCTGGCGGTCTTCAATACCCCTGGCTGTCTTCAAGAAACCCTGGCTGTCTTTAAGTCACCTGGTTGTCTTCAGGACCCCTGGTTGTCTTCAAGACCCCTGGCTGTCTTCAAGACCCCTGGTTGTCTTCAAGACCCCTGGCTGTCTTCAAGAACCCTGGTTGTCTTCAAGACCCCTGGCTGTATCAAGACCCCTGGCTGTCTTCAAGACCCCTGGTTGTCTTCAAGACCCCTGGCTGTCTTCAAGACCCCTGGTTATCTTCAAGACCCCTGGTTGTCTTCAAGACCCTGGTTGTATTCAAGACCCCTGGTTTTCTTCAAGACTTTGGCTGTATTCAAGACCCCTGGCTGTCTTCAAGACCCCTGGTTGTCTTCAAGACCCAGGCTGCATTCAAGACCCCTGGCTGTCTTCAAGACCTCTGGTTGTCTTCAAGACACCTGGTTGTCTTCAAGATCCCTAGTTGTCTTCAAGACCCCTGGTTGTCTTCAAGACCCTGGCTGTATTCAAGACCCTTGGCTGCTTTCAAGACCCTGGCTGTATACAAGACCCTGGCTATCTTCAAGACCCTGGCTGTATACAAGACCCCTGGCTGTATTCAAGATCCCTAGTTGTCTTCAAAATCCCTGGTTGTCTTCAAGACCCCTGTTTGCCTTCAAAACCCCTGGCTGTCTTCAAGATCTCTGGCTGTCTTCAAGACCCCTGGCTGTCTTCAAAATCCCTGGTTGTCTTCAAGATCCCTGGTTGTCTTCAAGACCCCTGGTTGTCTTCAAAACCCCTGGCTGTCTTCAAGATCCCTGGCTGTCTTCAAGATCCCTGGCTGTCTTCAAGATCCCTGGTTGTCTTCAAGACCCCTGGTTGTCTTCAAGACCCCTGGTTGTCTTCAAGAGCCCTGGTTGTCTTCAAGATCCCTGGTTGTCTTCAAGACCCCTGGTTGTCTTCAAGACCCCTGGCTGTCTTCAAGATCTCTGGCTGTCTTCAAGACCCCTGGCTGTCTTAAAGACCCTTGGTTGTCTTCAAGACCCCTGGCTGTCTTCAAGACCCCTGGCAGTCTTCAAGATCCCTGGTTGTCTTCAAGACCCCAGGCTGTCTTCAAAATCTCTGGCTGTCTTCAACACCCATGGCTGTCTTCAAGATCCCTGGCTGTCTTCAAGACCCCTGGCTGTCTTCAAGACACCTGGCTGTCTTCAAGACCTCTGACTGTCTTCAAGACCCCTGGCTGTCTTCAAGACCTCTGGCTGTCTTCAAGACCTGTGACTGTCTTCAAGATCCCTGGCTGTCTTCAAGACCCCTGGTTGTCTTCAAGACCTCTGGCTGTCTCCAAGACCCCTGGCTGTCTTCAAGACCCCTGTCTGTCTTTAAGACGCTTGGCTGTCTTCAAGACCCTTGGCTGTCTTCAAGATCCCTGGTTGTCTTCAAGACCCCTGGCTGTCTTCAATACCCCTGGCTGTCTTCAAGACCCCTGGCTGTCTTCAAGACTCCTGGCTGTCTTCAAGACCCCTGGCTGTCTTCAAGACTCCTGGCTGTCTTCAAGATCCCTGGCTGTCTTCAAGACCCCTGGCTGACTTCGAGACCCCTGGCTGTCTTCAAGGCCCCTGGCTGCCTTCAAGACCCCTGGCTGTCTTCAAGACCCCTGGCTGTCCTCAAGACCCCTGGCTGTCTTTAAGCAGGCACTGGACAGACACCTAAAGTCAATACCTGAACAGCCGAGCTGTGGTTCGTACGTTGGATTGCGTGCGGCCAGCAGTAACAGCCTGGTTGATCAGGCCCTGGTCTACAATGAGGCCTGATCACAAACTGGGCTGCAGGGGTGTTGACCCCCGAAACTCTCTCCAGGTACTCCAGGTGCTCCAGTTACCCCAGGTACTCCAGGTACCCCAGTTACTCCAGGTACTCCAGGTGCTCCAGTTACTCCAAGTACTCCAGGTGTTCCAGCTATTCCATGTATTCCAGGTGTTCCAGCTACTCCAGGTACTCCAGGTACTCCAGTTACTCCAGGTACTCCAGGTGCTCCAGTTATTCCAGGTACTCCAGGTGCTCCAGTTACTCCAGGTGCTCCAGTTACTCCAGGCACTCCAGGTTCTCCAGTTACTCCAGGCACTTCAGGTGCTCCAGTTACTCCAGGTACTCCAGGTGCTCCAGTTACTCCAGGTGCTCCAGTTACTCCAGGTGCTCCAGTTACTCCAGGCACTCCAGGTGCTCCATTTACTCCAGGTACTCCAGGTGCTCCAGTTACTCCAGGTGCTCCAGTTACTCCAGGTGCTCCAGTTACTCCAGGCACTCCAGGTGCTCCAGTTACTCCATGTGGCATGCAAAGAGTACGCAACCTTTATTCGGCGCATGTACACACCCTCATTTACAGGCTATCTCCCCCAACCAGCGAACCAGGTTGCTAAGAGTTGATGATGGGGCCCCGTCGTTCAACTAGTGACCAGGTTCTAGCCAATAAGAAGATGGTTTTGGCAATTGCAGAGGTTATGTTGGTACCGCTCTCCTGTCTGCCCTTGTCATTCCCATTCTAGAGCTGGTTGAAGCACGGTCTGCTATCTTGTGGCTTCTATTCTGCCTTGCTTACCGTGGAGTGCACTATACTTATCACTGTACATAGTGTACATATTGCTGTTCTGAATTGGTGAAGGATAATATAAGTCTAAATTTTTTCTGCTGTGTTTATTTTGCTCCCATTACACCCGGTATAACAGGCCATTTGGATTTCTGGGTTGTAATATGGGAGCCTGTCCGGGATCTGGAGCTGGACTTAGAGAAACGGTTGAGCTTAGGGTGAAGCTCGTAGCAGGAACATTGTGCAGCTTGCTGTCTGGCATTGCTTTACAAATTTTGGGTGTCAGTTGCTTTGTTATGGTCAGCCTTGCTATTGTGTGACCGTTCAACAGCTCGCTACTAGCTTGTTCGGTGTGCTCGCTTTGCTACGGTCAATCTTCTAGAACAGTGTAGCTGTTTGGCATTGCTTTACAAATTTTGCGTGTCAGTTGCTACTAGCCTGTTCGGTGTGGAGAATTTTGCAGTCGGCTTTGCTTGTATGCGTATTCTGCAATCGTACTGTGCATAGCTAAGTGTGTTCTGCAAATTAACGTGTTACGTTGGGGTATTCTGTAATTGTACTGTTCATAGCGAATAACTTATGCCACCTAGACGAGTCAGACGTCTGGTGTCTGCATATACTTTGCATAACCTACCTAAATTGTCCCTACAGCGTTGTTGGCAAATTGCTCGTTCCATTGGCATTAAATACAAACACACTCTCACAGCTGTGCAACTGCATTCACTGATTGCTGACAAACTTATAGAAGAAGAGATGGCACATCAGACTCCTCCCTCTACGGGAGCTAGGGCAAAGACTCCTATGTTCTCGCAGGAGGAAGATGATACACCTATGGAGCAAAATGGTCAGTATAGTGCAGCTGGGTTGTTTCAGGGTGAATCAGTGTCGTTGGCACTTGAGCTGGCAAAAATCAATCTTGAGCAAACTAAGGAACAGAGAGCATTCGCAAGGGAAGAATTTGATAGGGAAAGAGAAAGGAGGCTGTTTTCGCATTCTGTAAATGATTTTAGTTTACAAAAAGCAGTACAGCTTGTTCCCCGCTTCAGTGAGGCCAAACCAGAACAATTTTTCGAAAGCTTCGAAAATCAGGCTCGAGCCTTGAGGTGGCCGGAACAGCATTGGGCATCGTTGGTTCATACAGCATTATTGGGTAAGGCACAGGAATTTACGTCAGTATTAAATGACGCTGAATTTTCTGATTATCGAGTAGTGAATTCCACAGTGTTGGGAGCATATACATGTATCCCAGCCAAATACCGTAAGCTTTTTAAATTAAGCAGGTGGCAGCTTGGTCAATCCCTAGTGGACTTTGTGAGACAGCAAACCAAAGCTTTTACCAGCTGGTATAAAGCAAGTGGTGTCTCTACCTTTGAGGAGCTGGTACAGCTTATGCTGATTGATAACCTGCTGGAGTCTGTGGGACCAGAGGTTCGAGTATTTCTGCAGGATCGTGACTTAACCACTGCATTGGAGGCAGCCAGGTTGGCTGATACCTTCGAAACTAACCGCTCCTTGTCCGAGCGGTCCCGTCTCTCATTTCAACAGCCTGGCATGATCAGAGATTGTCAACCTTGGAGAATGAAGTGCCAGCCGGAGGGAGAACGTCTACGTCAACCAACTAAGTCACCTGGTGAGCCACGCTTCTCAACATATGGTCCACCTGCGGAGACGCAAACTACTCATGGTGCATCTCGACAACAGTATCCAGAGAGACACCAGCCAGAACGACACCACTTGCAACATCAGCAGGGAGTAAAGGGCAAGCCTGTCGTCTGCTTCCTCTGCAACAAAGTAGGTCACATCCGTCCCAACTGCCCCCATAAACCCCAACCCATTGGGAAAATCTCTAATATCCCTAGTAACATGTCCCCTAGAGAAGTAGAAAAAGGTATGGCCCCTTATTATTGCACGAGTCTTATTTCCCTTCAGGAAAACTCAGAAACAACTGAAGTAAAGACCTTTAGAGATACTGGAGCATATTGCTCACTTGTAAGAGAAGGAATATTACCCCTTTCAGAGAACACTTCCTTGAATTCCTCTGTTTTATTGGAAGCATTTGGAGGAGCTATATATTCTGTTCCTTTGCATAAAATTTATGTACAGTGCAAATATTACACTGGGTACTTGACTGTAGGTGTCTCAAAAGGATTTCCCATGAAAGATGCCATGTTATTACTGGGTAATAACATTACTACTGTTAGTTCGTGTCCTGAACCTATAATGATTAATTCTTCTCCGGTGTTGGCCATAACTCGGGCAACATCCCAAGGGTTGTCTGGAGAGAATGTTGACTTATCCTTGGACGACTCCGATCTCGGAATAGCCACGTTGTTTTATGAGGCACACCGGCCGGAGCCTCGTAAATCAAGTGAACAGACCCCGATCAAGCCTTCCTATTCCCAGGTTGCAGGATTGCCAGATGTCTCTGTTTCCATGCCCGAGGGACTGTCCTTCCGGGAGGAACAACGAAAGGACCCTTCTTTAAAATTCGCTTTTGAGGCAGCCATGGGTAAATCCTCTTTGGGTCATCCGGTCAAGTATGAAGTTAAAAAAGATTATTTGATCTGCACTGAGACTGGTAAGGAGATAGAGGGCCGGCAATTGTATGACAGGTTAGTGGTTCCAACCAAGTTTAGACCTCAAATATTAAATATAGCTCATAATACGTCATTAGGAGGTCACTTAGGAATTACAAAAAAATTGTATAGAATCACAAAAGAATTTTATTGGCCAAAATTAAAGAAAGATGTGAAGAATCATATTAGGTGTTGCCGAGAATGTCAGCAAGTAGGGAAACCTGGACATTCCATTAAACCTGCACCTCTCCAACCTATACCTGCTGATGGAGAACCTTTTGCAGATTTAATTATAGATTGTGTAGGTCCACTACCTAGGTCAAAGTCGGGAAATCAATATTTATTTACGATTATGGATAAAGTAACCAGATTCCCTGAAGCAATTCCCATGCGTAGTATTAATACTAAAGCTATTCTCAAAGCTTTAACCAAATTCATTTCTTGTTTTGGCATTCCTAAAACTATTCAAAGTGATCAAGGTACTAACTTCACTGCCAAAGCATTTAGGGAAGTATTAACTAGGTTAGGGATAATCCACAACTTATCCACTGCCTATCATCCTCAGTCCCAAGGCGCCTTGGAAAGATTCCATCAGACATTAAAAATAATGATGAGAACTTTTTGCAAGCACTTTCCTACAGACTGGGATGAATCACTACCTTTGTTGTTGTTCTCAGTACTAGAGACGGTGCAAGAGTCTACAGGGTATAGTCCGTTTGAGCTGATCTTTGGGCACAATGTACGAGGTCCTCTTCGGGTGCTCAAAGAAGGATGGATGGGAGAAGACGTTAGTTCAACACTCTACAACCCGTCTTCAAGGTTGCAGGTGGCACGTCAGTTAGCCAAGGATAACCTAAAGACAGCTCAAAGCAAGATGAAACAGAGGTATGACAGAAGTGCACAATTCCGCTCCTTCCATCCAGGAGACAAGGTGTTGGTGCAGGAACCTATACCTGGCCACACCTTGAAAGCTAGATTTACGGGACCTATGCAGATTGTAAGTAGATTATCTGATGTAAATTATGTGGTAGCTCCCATTGATAAGACCTCAAAAATTAAAACTTACCACATTAATCAAATAAAGGCCTTTCATACACCAGATAAAGTCCCAGTAATGACTCTGTCCTCTACCTCTGAGGACAACTCTGACTCTTTGCACTCTATCTCTGAAATTAATATTAAACTTTCAAATTCTGTCCTCCTCAAGGATCCTAGCCCTTTAATGGAGGGATTATCTGAAATGCAAGCAACAAATTTAACTGAGCTTCTACAGTCATATCCTAATATTTTTTCGGATGTGCCGAAAAAATGTACGTTAGGTTACCATGATGTAGATGTGGGAAACTCTAAACCAATTAAACTCTCCCCCTACACAGCTAATCCTGAAAAGCAAAGGTTACTTCAGCAGGAAGTAGAATTTTTGTTAAAGCATGGTTTAGTGGAGGAGTCATCTAGTCCATGGGCTTCACCGTGCATCCTTGTGAAGAAGGCTGATGGAGGGTTTCGTATGTGTACAGACTACCGTAAGGTGAATGAGGTCACCATTACAGATGCTTACCCTCTTCCTCGTCTGGATGACGTAATTGACTTTGTGGGTAAGGCTACTTTTGTGTCCAAGTTAGATCTCCTTAAAGGCTACTATCAGGTACCTTTGACGGATAAGGCAAAAGAAATCTCTGCCTTCGTAATTCCAGGAGGTCATTATCAATACACAGTTACCCCCTTCGGAATGAAAAATTCCCCCTCTTCATTCCAGAAACTTATCCATCAGGCTATTAAAGGGCTTGAAGGCACGGCAGCGTACCTAGATGATATTGTTGTGGTGTCTGATACTTGGGATCAACACCTACTTAGACTTAAGGCTCTTTTTGAGACCTTTAAGAGTTCCCATTTAACAGTTAATTTATCTAAATCTTCCTTTGGCCAGGCCACTGTCACTTTTCTAGGCCATGAAGTAGGTAGTGGTAAAGTTGCACCTAAACTTGCTAAAGTTTTTGCTATTAAAGATTATCAAGTTCCTCATGATAGGAAATCTCTTCAACGTTTCCTAGGCATGATAGGATTTTACAGAAGATTCTGTAAGAATTTCTCAGATATTGTAGCCCCTCTTACCTCTCTTACCAGTCACAAAGTTCCCTTTAATTGGACCTCAGACTGTAACACTGCTTTTAATAAAGCAAAAAGATTATTGTGTACTGCACCCATTCTCTTGTCTCCAGACTTCTCCAAACCTTTTTCATTACAGGTTGATGCTTGTGAGTCTGGGGTTGGGGCAGTACTATTACAAAACGAGAATGAGGAGTTGCAGCCTGTAGCATACTTTTCAGCCAAGTTCCAGCCACACCAGAGGGCTTACTCTACCACTGAAAAAGAAGCCCTCGTGCTGGTACTGGCTTTGGAGCATTTCGATGTTTATGTGAGCCAGACATCGCAGGTGGTCACAGTCTACAGTGATCACAATCCTCTAGTATATCTCCAAGCCATGAAGAACCACAACACAAGGCTCATGCGCTGGACGCTAAGGCTGCGGCCCTATAATATTTCCATTAAATATATTGCCGGCAAAGAAAATATGTTGGTAGACTCTTTATCTAGAGTCTAATATTTTTATTTATTTAGGTTAGGATGTTATTTGTGGTAACCCTTTCTCACGCTCTTTTTTTTTATCCCCTGGTGTGGGGTTTTTTTTTAGTGAGGGGGATGCGGGCTACCGTCCGCATGTATCTTGGACCTATGCTAGCCTGTCTGACTGCTGTCTCACTCTAAGTTTAGGGTTTGGCTTTTGGTCACGAGAAAAGCTGAGCTCTATCTAAGAGTTGGATGGTGGAGAGGAAAGGCGGTCCCTTTATTTTGTGCCATGGCGGCACGGTTACCACTGGGAGGTGGCAGCCTAATCCTGAGCCTTCTCGGGGTGGGGGTGTGGCATGCAAAGAGTACGTAACCTTTATTCGGCGCATGTACACACCCTCATTTACAGGCTATCTCCCCCAACCAGCGAACCAGGTTGCTAAGAGTTGATGATGGGGCCCCGTCGTTCAACTAGTGACCAGGTTCTAGCCAGTAAGAAGATGGTTTTGGCAATTGCAGAGGTTATGTGGGTACCGCTCTCCTGTCTGCCCTTGTCATTCCCATTCTAGAGCTGGTTGAAGCACGGTCTGCTTTCTTGTGGCTTCTATTTCTGCCTTGCTTACCGTGGAGTGCACTATACTTATCACTGTCCATAGTGTACATATTGCTGTTCTAAATTGGTGAAGGATAATGTAAGTCTAAACTTTTTCTGCTGTGTTTATTTTGCTCCCATTACACCCGGGGTAACAGGCCATTTGGATTCCTGGGTTGTAATACTCCAGGTGTTCCAGGTGCTCCAGTTACTCCAGGTGCTCCAGATACTCCAGGTGCTCCAGGTGCTTCAGTTACTCCAGGTGCTCCAGGTGCTCCGTTACTCCAGGTGCTCCAGTTACTCCAGGTGCTCCAGGTGCTCCAGTTACTCCAGGTGCTCCAGGTGCTCCGTTACTCCAGGTGCTCCAGTTACTCCAGGTGCTCCAGGTGCTCCAGTTACTCCAGGTGCTCCAGTTATTCCAGGTACTCCATGTGCTCCAGTTACTCCAGGTGCTCCAGTTACTCCAGGCACTCCAGGTGCTCCAGTTACTCCAGGTGCTCCAGGTGCTCCAGTTACTGCAGGTGCTGCAGTTGCTCCAGGTGCTCCAGTTACTCCCGGTGCTCCAGGAGCTCAAGTTACTCCAGGTGCTCCAGGTGCTCCAGTTACTTCAGGTGCTCCAGTTGCTCCAGGTGCCCCACGTGCTCCAGTTACTCCAGATGCTCCAGGTGCTGCAGTTAATCCAGGTGCTCCAGCTACTCCAGGTGTTCCAGTTACTCCAGGTGCTCCAGTTACTCCAGGTTCTCCAGGTGCTCCAGTTACTCCAGGTGTTCCAGTTACTCCAGGTGCTCCAGTTACTCCAGGTTCTCCAGGTGCTCCAGTTACTCCAGTTACTCCAGGTGCTCCAGTTGCTCCAGGTACTCCAGTTACTCCAGGTGCTCCAGGTGCTCCAGTTACTACATGTTCTCCAGGTGTTTCAGTTACTCTAGGTGCTCCAGTTACTCCAGGTGCTCCAGTTACTCCAGGTGCTCCAGATGCTCCAGTTACTCCAGGTGCTCCAGTTACTCCAGGTGCTCCAGTTACTCCAGGTGCTCCAGTTACTCCAGGTTCTCCAGGTGCTCCAGTTACTCCAGGTGCTCCAGGTGCTCCAGTTACTCCAGGTGCTCCAGTTACTCCAGGTGCTCCAGGTGCTCCAGTTACTGCAGGTACTCCTGGTGTTTCAATTACTCCAGGTGCTCCAGGTGGTCCAGGTGGTCCAGGTGCTCCAGGTGGCCCAGGTGGTCCAGGTGGTCCAGGTGCTCCAGGTGCTCCAGGTGCTCCAGTTACTCCAGGTGGTCCAGGTGGTCCAGGTGCTCCAGGTGCTCCAGGTGCTCCAGGTGCTCCAGGTGCTCCAGGTGCTCCAGGTGCTCCAGTTACTCCAGGTACTCCAGGTGCTCCAGTTACTCCAGGTGCTCCAGGTGCTCCAGGTGCTCCAGTTACTCCAGGTGGTCCAGGTGGTCCAGGTGGTCCAGGTGCTCCAGGTGCTCCAGGTGCTCCAGGTGCTCCAGGTGCTCCAGGTGCTCCAGTTAATCCAGGTGCTCCAGTTAATCCAGGTGCTCCAGGTGCTCCAGGTGCTCCAGTTACTCCAGGTGCTCCAGTTACTCCAGATGCTCCATGTGCTCCAGGTGCTCCAGGTGCTCCAGGTGCTCCAGGTGCTCCAGTTACTACAGGTACTCCAGATGCTTCAGTTACTCCAGATGCTCCAGGTGCTCCAGTTAATCCAGGTGCTCCAGGTGCTCCAGGTGCTCCAGTTACTCCAGGTGCTCCAGTTACTCCAGATGCTCCATGTGCTCCAGGTGCTCCAGGTGCTCCAGGTGCTCCAGGTGCTCCAGTTACTACAGGTACTCCAGATGCTTCAGTTCCTCCAGATGCTCCAGGTGCTCCAGTTAATCCAGGTGCTCCAGGTGCTCCAGTTACTCCAGATGCTCCATGTGCTCCATGTGCTCCAGGTGCTCCAGGTGCTCCAGGTGCTCCAGTTACTCCAGGTGGTCCAGGTGGTCCAGGTGGTCCAGGTGGTCCAGGTGGTCCAGGTGCTCCAAGTGCTCCAGGTGCTCCAGGTGCTCCAGGTGCTCCAGGTGCTCCAGTTAATCCAGGTGCTCCAGGTGCTCCAGTTACTCCAGGTGCTCCAGTTACTCCAGATGCTCCAGGTGCTCCAGTTACTACAGGTACTCCAGGTGCTTCAGTTACTGCAGGTATGATTACATTCATTTACCTTGTAAATTATCCCCGTCACCTTCCCTTGTATCTAGTGAAGATAAACCTAAGGGACTTTATTCTTCGTTCTTCTCCCTCTCCTTCTATTCCTCTTTCTCTCCACTTGCAGCCTTCCTTATTCCCATAGTGTTACCTAGTTCTTACTAACCATGGAACGGGTGAGGTTCGAACCCATGGCAAGTGAGTTCTAAAAGTCCAGATCTTTCATCCTCTCTTTCTCTCTAATTCTTCTTTTCGGTAATTTCTTTTCATGTAATCCAACTTATTCCTCCTGCAGTTCCTCCTTTCTCTCTCTTCGTTTTTTAAATCTTTGTACTAGATCTGCAAAATATCTTTATTTTCATCTGTTTCCTTTCCTACCTCGTTTCTACCATTACTTCTCAATAAATATCAAAAAAGGCACAACACCGTGACTGGAACGATGCACAAATAACCCGCACATAGAAGAGAGGAGCTTACCACGACGTTTCGGTCCGACTTAGACCATTTAGAAAATCAGCATGACTTTGTAAATGGTCCAAGTCGGACCGAAACGTCGTCGTAAGCTCCTCTCTTCTATGTGCGGGTTATTTGTGTACCATTACTTCTCATTATTTCTCCCTTTCCCTCTCTTTCTCTCTCCTTTTTTGTATATCTTATAAATAGAAAATATAATGTGGAAAAGAATGCTCAAGTATTTACTTGACTGGATTGGTCTTGGATATAGAGCTATAACTTGAATGGGTAGAGCCAGAAGACAGAGTCTCAAGAAGCAATGCGCATAACTCGGGGACTAAGGATCATCTAATCACATCTTCCTCTCTGTTGGACGAGGAACCAGAGATGGCGGCCTTAACGGCAGTACCACTGCACGAGTAACGTCTCCACTTGGTAGATATCCTGGAAACTGGAACTCAGCCCGTATCTACTTCCTTCCAACCGTGCGTTAGTATCCATTAATTCTTTTGCTCTATCTGATAATCCACAAAGTCTTTCCCATCCTCCAGCTTCTCCCTTCAATGGATCAACCAAAACTGCGCCCTTCTGTCCTACTCCTATCTCCATGTCCCCGTCAAAATGTACAGGCCCCACTGGTTATAGCCAAGCTACTCACACCTTTTTCGACGCAGATCCACAGAACGGGTTCTAGAGGAATACCACCTAGAGATACTCTCACCGTCCTCCAGATATTATCCCATTACTGGCCTCGAAACAGGATGCTGAGACAAGCCTCAGCTCAGTGATACCCGAGTCCGGCCTCAGCGCAGCTAATAAGAAGGTGAGTCAGGTCCGACAGGCCCCAACACGCAGAATGGTAAGTCCCAGACATCTCATCTCCATGCCAGCAGATCAGGCGGACACCAGACGAGGGAAGCTATACATGCATCAAGGAAAATGACACTCCAGAGTTTTAATAAACAGTTTTGTAAACACCATCATGCCGTAGCCTCCTTCCTGTCATGCACAACGACCGCAGCCCCAGATGCAAGATTTAGCTTATGTATCACGCCAGTTCTTCTTCCTTCTAGTGACTCCTACCTGGCTAGTACCTACTGCTAGTGACTCTTTCCTAGCTAGTGCCTCCTTCTTAGTTAGAGACTCCTTCCTAGCTAGTGACTCCTTCCTGGCTAGTGACTTCTTCCAGGCTAGTGATTCCTTCCTGGCAAGTGACTACTTCTTGCTAGTGACTCCTTCCTACCTAGTGACTTCTTCCTGCTAGTGACTCCTTCCTACCTAGTGACTTCTGCCTGGCTAGTGACTCCTACCTGGCTAGTGACTCCTTCCTAGCTAGTGATTTCTTCTTGCTAGTGACTCCTACCTAGGTAGTGACTTTTTCTTAGCTAGTGATTTCTTTCTAGCTGGCGATTTCTTCCTGCTAGCGACGCCTAACTGGCTAGTGACTCCTTCCTAGCTTGTGACTTCTTCTTAGGTAGTGATTTCGTCCTAGGTAGTGCCTCCTTCCTGGCTAGTGCCTCCTTTCTAACTAATGCCTCTTTCCTGGCTAGTGCCTCCTTCATAATAACATAAGAACATAAGAACATAAGAAAGAAGGAACACTGCAACAGGCCTACTGACCCATGCGGAGCAGGTCCATGTCCCTCCCCCCGGATTAGCCCAATGACCCACCACCCCCGGATTAGCCCAGTAACTCACCCCAGTCTGGTCACCTCTACTCAAGGAAGGAGCACGGCACCAGACCCAGCAGCACAAGCTAGTCAGGTCCAACTCACACCCACCTACACCCACTCATGTATTTATCTAACCTAATTTTAAAACTACACAACGTTTTAGCCTCTATAACTGTACTCGAGAGTTTGTTCCACTCATCCACAACTCTATTACCAAACCAGTGCTTTCTTATATCCTTCCTGAATCTGAATTTTTCCAACTTGAAACCATTGCTACGAGTCCTGTCTTGGCTGGAAATTTTCAGCACGCTATTTACATCCCCTTTATTTATTCCTGTTTTCCATTTATACACCTCGATCATATCCCCCCTAATTCTACGCCTTTCGAGAGAGTGCAGATTCAGGGACCTCAGTCTATCCTCATAGGGAAGATTTCTGATACATGGGATCAACTTTGTCATCCTACTCTGCACGTTTTCCAGAGCATTTATATCCATTCTGTAATACTGTGACCAGAATTGAGCAGCATAGTCTAAATGAGGCCTAACCAAGGATATATAGAGTTGAAGAACAACCTGAGGACTTCTATTATTTATACTTCTAGATATGAAACCAAGAATTCTGTTAGCTTTATTGCCAACACTAATGCACTGTTGTCTTGGTTTTAGATTACTGCTAACCAGAACTCCTAAATCCTTTTCACAATCAGTAGTATTAATATTTACATTATTTAGTTTATATGTCGCAAGATTATTTTCCTGTCCAACATTTAGAACTTTGCATTTGTCAATATTAAACTGCATCTGCCACTTCTCCGACCATTGCATCAGTCTATTCAAATCATCCTGGAGTGCTCTAGTGTCCTCATTAGAATGAACTGGACGGCCTATTTTGGAGTCATCAGCAAATTTGTTTAGGTCGCTATTTATTCCCTCATTTATGTCGTTTATGTAAATTGTGAACAACAAGGGGCCCAACACTGACCCCTGAGGAACACCGCTTGTGACGTGCCCCCATTCTGGTTTCTCCCCATTTATGCAAACTCTCTGCTGCCTATTTGTCAGCCATGCCTCTACCCAGGAAAAAATTTCTCCTCCTATTCCATGTGCCTTAAGTTTCCTCAATAGTCTCTGATGTGGAACTCTATCGAAAGCCTTACTGAAGTCCATATACACAATATCATATTCATTACCATGATCTACCTCCTCAAACACCTTAGTGAAAAATGTTAGTAACTTCGTAAGACAGGAACGCCCATTTGTAAAACCGTGTTGAGATTCATTAATCAATCTGTGCCTGTCAAGATGACAACGAATTCCTGTCATATTGTTCCAATCAATTTGTCTGAAGTTAAAATCTCCCATTATCACAACATTTTCATAAGTAGATGCCTTATAAATTTCTTCCCATAACAGCTTACTGCACTCCCTATCAAGGTTTGGGGGACTATAAATCACACCCAAAATTAATTTGTCACGTCCCTCGAGAAACTGTAGCACAGATTCTGTGTTCGATGTTTTTAATCTTATATCATGTCTAAGACAACAATTTAAATTTTCTCTGACATACATCGCCACACCACCACCCTTCCTGTTGACCCTATCAATGTGGAATAGTTTATAACCCTGTATGTTGCATTCAGAAGGCATTTCTCTATCTTTTAGGTTGAACCAGGTCTCTGTTATACCAATAATATCTATATTACCTACACTTGCAAGTAATCTTAGCTCATCTATCTTATTTCTTAGACTCCTACTATTTGTATAGTAAACCTTAAGGGAGCTAGTCGCTCGTTGCCCTCTACTATCTCTCTTTGTTTGTTGATCAATTGATTTGCCATTACTAGCAACTTTATTTTGAATATTGTCTTTTAAACATATCCCTGAGGTATCCCGGTAATAACTACTGTTTTTAACCCTAATGCTGCAGCCTGATTGTTTCCCACAAACACCCATACCTCTATAATCTATCAGTTTAAATTCCTAGACAAGTCATCAGTTACCCCAGCTAGTGACTCCTTCCTGGCTAGTGCCTCTTTCTTGTCTAGTGCCCCCTTCCTGGCTAGTGCCTCCTTCCTGGCTAGTGCCTCTTTCCTGGCTAGTGCCATGTTAGGGACACTACCAGAAGGGGAGAGAGAGAGAGAGAGAGAGAGAGAGAGAGAGAGAGAGAGAGAGAGAGAGAGAGAGAGAGAGAGAGAGAGAGAGAGAGAGAGAGAGAGAGAGAGAGAGAGAGAGAGAAGAGAGGACGAACCAGCAAGGCTGGACCTCGTATTCACCTTGAATAGTTCAAATATTGGAAATATCACATATGAAAGACCCCTCGGAGCTTGTGGTCCTGAGATGTGAATATTATGCAGCGTTAACAGTGTAAGTAAAGCGCAGCATGAGAAGAGCGGGAGAAGCCAAACCTTGACAGAGCGGACTACACAGGAAGGAAATACAGTAAATGAAATGATGGAACACGTGACCACAAAGTACAGGGAGGCAGAAGACATATTTGTATCCAAAACAACACAAACAATGAGAAAAACAGAATGAACCCTTGGTTCACCCGAAGGTTTAGAGAGGCCACAGCAAAGTGCATCAGAACGTGGAGAAAGTATAGAAGACAAAGGACCCAGGAAAATATGATGAACCTTAGAGACAGAAATGAATATATGTGGATATGGATGAAGGTTCAGCGTCAATAGAAGAATGACATAGCATCGAAAGCTAAATCTGCCTCGAAGTTATTATACAACCACATCAACACGAAAACGACAGTCAAGGACCACGTAATTAGGCTGAGGAAGGAAGGAGAGACGATCCCAAGAATGGAGACAGAATGGCTTCCAGCTAACTGGGATGGCAAGGTACACTGGCAAGTGCTGGATGCACTACAAACAACCGAGGAGGAGGTGAGGAGGCTGCTAAGTGAACTAGATACCTCAAGTGCCCCAGACTTCTCTCCATGGGTCCTGAGAGAGAGGGAGCAAAGGCACCACTTACAACAGTCTACAACACATTTATCATAACATTGCAGCTAACTACCTGAGGTGTGGAAGACAACAAATATAATCACAATATTAAACTGAGGAGACAGACAAGCATTACTGAACTGCAAACCAGTGTCACTGATATGTATATAATATAAAGTCATGGAGATCATCAGGAGAAGAGTAGTGGAACACCAAGAAAGGAATGAGCTTATACACACTAACAGAACGATTTCAGGGAAGGGAAATCCTGTGTCACTCTGAGGGAAAAGTTCTATAGATAGGAGTAGCGATATAGTAACAATAGTTTCATTGCCGGCTACTTGTTAAGGTAGGGTAAGTCCAGCTCCCGCTATTCTCCCCCCCCCTTTTTCCCCCTCCCCTAAAGTGATAGTTTGCTTGCCGGCTGCTTGTTAAGGTAGGGTCAGTCTAGCTCCGGCTATCCCTTCTCTTCCTTCTTCCCCCCCCCCCCGAAAGGTGACGTGTGGGGCTCCGGTCCAAACAGTAATCACTAGACTCACAGCTCCCAGCACTACTCTAAGTACATGCCTGACTTGTATTCTAGTGGATTTATTGGTTGAAAGCTTCACTTTTGACCAATAATAAACTTAGTCCTTTCAGTCTTGCTCTAAGTTGACTGTTGTAATAATCACCACATCTTTTAGGTATTGTACTTATCATGGAGAGTGATTTCTTAAGCAGTGGGTAACCTGTCTATCTTTCCAGCTTGGATGACAGAGAGGGTCACCTGCCAATCAACGAGTAGAATTGAAGGAGACGGACAAACGTGCTGAGATGTCCCAAATTTTGATCCACTTACCTGTTTGTGTATGCAAGTAGCAGGATATAACCCCTCATCATTGCAGTGGAGAAAACCTGCTTTCCTGTCATCTGGAAGGATTATTGAAAGCTAGAAAATCTGTGAAGAACGAGCCGGTGGGTTGTCATCAACACCTGCGACCCCCCCCATCATCAGCAACGGCTACGATTTCAACAACACGCAGTGTCACCAACACCAGACACCCAAGTTTTATATACATTTATATTAGCGTTGAATTCAGTTATCATTTATATTTTTCATTTTTCATTTTCTTTAATGTAGGATTAATATTTCATATTTAAGTGTTTTATATTTTATATTTTCTATATAATAAAGTGTTTATGTTTGTCAGTTTTTGTTCTTTTTCTATACATTAATTTTCCTGAGGAGGAGCCAGCCTTGGTAATACTGAGTGAAGTTGTTACAGGGCTGAGTAAGTCTTCACAAGTGGCGACCTTGCCAGGATCAACTCTACTGAATCAAGATTCAACTCCATCTCGAATGTACCATTGGAACTTCAACGCTGCATACAACAGACGGTTACCACCAGCCATGAGTAATCATTCTCTATGGTAGGACTACAGTACAGGTATTTGAAAGATTTGGTGATTGTTATAGTCTCAATTTATTGTTAGTCAAGTCAGGCAGGATATAATATTTAATTCTGCCACCTTTTTGTTCGAGCTTGAAACACTTTGGAGAATTAGACTCTAGGGACCCGAGATTTTCCAGTGACAATTTGTTTCATTGAGCTCTTTATTATATCAAGGGAACTGTCGTAGGACACTCTTGATTTGTTGATGAGAAGATTGGATGGTCAAGGGACCCCATTCTACTTACTGTTTGCTCGGAGCCGGCATAGAACCCTTCGTCTTAATTAATACATATTGTATAATTGAAGCAGGGATCGAGCCCTCTGGTTTATTTACAGTTTGAGCAGAGCAGGAATTGAACCCTCCATTTTCTTTAATACCCGTTTCATTTTCCCCTGATAGTTTAAGTTATTCTTGCAAATATGGATGAATACCAGTTTTGGATGAACGCTGGAAGTAAGTTAGGAATAACAGGGAAAAATTTAGAATCTTTCATTAGTACTAAAATCCAGGAAAGAATTGAAAAGGAGAGAGAGAGAATCGAAAGAGAAGAGGAAAAGGAGAGATTGAGAATCGAAAGAGAAGAGAAAAAGGAGAGAGAGAGAATTGAGAGAGAAATCCAAGAAAGACGGTTAGAAAGAGAAAGAGAAGACAAAAAGGAGCATGATAGACTTGATCGTGAAGAGCTAGAGAACGTGAGGAACAGGCTAAAATACGGGAACTTGAGGAAAGAGCAAAGGATAGAGAATATGAGTTAAGGGAGAGAGAAAAGGATCGCCAGCTTGAACAAGCTCGCCTTGAATTAGAGAATAAAAAGTTAACTTTCTCACAACTGCAATTAGATGGAGTAATGGAACAACGTGCAGCTAGTGCACATATTCCAACACCTAATTTACCTCCCTTCACAGAGGGGGAAGACATAACTTCATACATTATCAGGTTTGAAAATACCGCTACCCTCTGTGAATGGCCTGCTGACACCTGGGCTACCAGGTTAGGAATGTTATTTTCTGGTACAGCTTTGAATATCTATGCAACTTTGTCGCAGGATATCATATGTAATTATAACCTACTGAAGAAGGCAATCCCTAAAGCATATCAAAAAACCACTAATTCTTACAGGAAAGATTTCAGGTATGCCACCTTACAGCCTGGCCAGAACTTTCAGCAGTTACAGGTAACACTCTTTCGTTTGTTCGACTTTTGGATAGAGAGTTCAGGAATTGATCACAGTTATGAATCTCTTAGAGACTTCATGGTTGCTGACCAGTTCCTGACAGCTCTTCCTCACCAGATACGAACATTCATTAGAGAACGTAACCTGATTAAAGCTGAGGAAGTTGCTGAGGCTGCTGACCTGTATGCTGAGGCTCACAATTCCTATAAAGACCTAAAGGGATCGAACCCTAAGGGCAAGGGTTCATCAGACCTTAAGAAATCAAAGCCTCTAGTGGAAAGTAAAGTGACTTCTTTTATTCCTGTTTGTCATTTGTGTGGTGTTAAGGGACATAAACGTCCAGATTGTCCTTCTAAGAAGGTCCAAAAAGTTGGAAGATGTTTTAAAGACTGTAATGACCAAGCACCCTTCTGTTCAGGAACAGTTAATGGACTTAATGTATCTACCATTTAAATAGACACTGGATGCACATGTATAGTCATTTCTGATAAGCTGTTCCCTAACCTTAAAGAAACTCATTCCTCTGCTATACTTTCAGACTACTTAAGCCGTACGGACACTTTTCCTACCATCCGTTGCTACATTAGGTCTAAATGGTTCACATGTTGGTCTGAAGCCGTACTAGCTCCCATCACTTCTTCCTCCGTACTAATAGGTAATGTAAAAGGTGCCATTCTTCCTTCTGAGGTTGACCTTTCATCACCAAAGGTGGACATAAGCTTTTCAGATCCTCTTCCTGTAGAGTCAGAGAAGCCCCTCGAAAGTTCAGATGAGACAATGTCTCGTGAGATTCATGTGGGATTAAAAACCAGTGATGCTACTCTCGAAAGCGAGGTAGTAGGATCACCGGTTCACTTGTTAGATGAAAGTGAAGATATCACCTCCGATACCATAAATGTCTTGACTAGGGCTCAGACCAAAGCCCAGGCTTCTCCTACTGTCCATCCTTTGGTTTTCCCTGACATTAAGCCTTTAGATATATCGAAGGACTCCTTTGTCAATTTACAACGTAATTGCCCTTCTCTTCAGAATTGCCATAATGCCGCTAAACAAAATCAAGTTATCCAAAGGAAAAACTTTTCATATAAATTTGAATATATAAAAGGTATCTTGTACAAGTCAGTATTCAAATTAAATTCAGATGAGATAGACTATTCCATCTTAGTTGTTCCAAGTCAATGCAGAGAAACTGTTCTTAAAATGGCTCATGACCTGCCAGTGGCCGGACATTTCTCGCATCGTAAAACCTTAAATAAAATTAGGGAAACCTATTTTTGGCCAAAAATGTCCTCAGACGTCACTACCTATTGTAGATCGTGTAAAGTTTGCCAACTGTCATCCTCCCGAGGTACCAGGCGAGTACCTATGGTCAAAATGCCAGTCTTTACGGTACCCTTTGACAGAGTAGCGATTGACATCGTTGGTCCTTTATCTCCACTTTCATCTGGGGGACATAGATACATATTAACATTAGTTGATTATGCTTCGAGTTTCCCTGAAGCCGTCCCCTTAAAGACCATAACTATTACAGAGGTGGCTGAAGCCCTTTTGTCCATCTTCTCCAGAGTGGGCATCCCTAGAGAAATTTTGTCAGACTGTGGGACACAATTCACATCTGACTTAATGCAACATCTCTACCAACTTCTGGGAGTGAAGCCTCTCTTCACCACACCCTATCATCCCAGCTGTAATGGGAGGATTGAGCGCCAGCATTCGATTCTCAAGTCCATTTTAAGGAAACTTTGCTCCCTTAAACCTAAGGAGTGGCATCGTTACCTACCCTGTGCTTTGTTTGCCATGAGGGAAGTTCCCAGTGACTCTTTGGGGTTTTCACCTTTTGAACTTCTCTATGTTAGACAGGCCAGAGGCCCATTGTCCATCCTTCATGACTTATGGACTAATGAGGACGTAAAGGCTGAGGTTCAGTCTTCTTGTCAGTTTCTCCTTGATCTTAGATCCAAACTTGAGGAGACCTCTGACATAGTTTCGAAAAACTTAAGCTTGTCAACGGACCAGTACAAAACCTATTTTGATTCCAAAAGTCGGAGGAGAAGTTTTAAAGCAGGAGATGAAGTTCTGGTACTTTTGCCTATCAAGTCAAATAAATTATTAGTAGCATGGAAAGGTCCATATAAAGTATTAAAAATTTGTGGAAAAGTTGACTACCTCATAGAAGTCAAGGGGAAACCTAAGCTTTATCATATCAACATCCTTAAGAAATATTACCGAAGAAATTCGGTTAACTGCCTTAATAACTTTGACTTAGTTCTTCCACATGAACTTGATAAAACAGCTGAAGAATGTAAGGTGTGTGTAATTGACACCTCTAACTTAGACTATGATGAAGAACTGCATGACTTGGTGACTCTTGACCACTCGGGCGCAACCAACATTAATATTAATGAATCTTTGGATGACCATAAGAGACATGAACTACTTCAATGTGTGAGTAACTTTTCAGACTTCTTTACTGATATTCCAGGTGTTACCTCCACGGTAGTCCATAAGATTGACTTAGTGACGGACAATCCTATCAAACGAAAATTATACCCAGTTCCAGTTCACCTTAGGGATGCATTTGACCGAGAGGTAGACAAATTATTAAAACTAAAGATCATTGAACCTTCAGCATCTTCATATTGTTCACCAGTAGTCATGGTTAAGAAGGAGGATAATTCATATAGACTTGCTATTGACTTCAGAGGCCTTAATGCTATAACTCGGTGGGATGCTGAGCCTATGCCCTTAATAGATAGCGATCTACACAAATTTTATGACCCTTCTTTTCAGAGATTGATATTGCGCAGGCATATCATCAAGTAATGTTAGATCCTTCTTCTAAGCAGTACACAGCTTTTCCTACACACCAAGGACTGATGCAATATAGAACTATGCCCTTCAGTTTGGTAACTGCCTGTGCTACCTACGTGAGACTGATGAGGAAGGTCTTGGGTAATATGCCAAATGTTTCAGTTTATTTTGATAACATTTACGTAATGACATCCACGTGGGGCGAACATATCCAAACATTAACATCAGTTTTGTGTAGGTTACGCTCACATGGCCTCACTGCCAAGCCGAAGAAATGCTTCCTTGGGTATAACAAGATTAGATATCTTGGACTGATACTTTCTAATAACTTTCTGCAGCCTCTCCCCAGTAAGATCGAAGCTTTATTAGAATTTAAATTCCCCAAAACCAAGAAGCTCATGTGTAGCTTTCTTGGTTCTGTAAATTTTTATGCACGGTTTATCCCAAACCTTACTGATCTTACAGGCATCTTATCCAACTTCCTTAAAAAGTCTGTGAAGGAACCCCTTGAACTTTCCGACGTAGCTCGGGAAAAGTTTAATGAGATTAAAAGTATCTTTTCGAAAGACTCTATACTTAAGATTCCAGATATTAATAAAACATTTTGTTTAAGAACTGATGCCTCCAATACTGGCTTAGGTGGGGTGCTGCTACAATACCATGATGGTACTCCCTTCCCTGTATGCTTCCTAAGCCGGAAACTCCTTCCCGCAGAAACGAGATACTCCACCATAGAAAAGGAATGTTTGGCCCTTGTGTGGGGTATCTCCAAACTTAAATTTTATTTGCTGGGAAAAGAATTCATTTTAGAAATGGACCACAAACCTTTGATATACCTAGAAACTTTTAAGGGAACCAACAGTCGCCTCTTGAGGTGGACATTGGAACTCCAGGTTTTTAAGTTCCATATTGTGTATATCAAGGGTTCATCCAATTACTATTTCTCTGACTGGTTAAGTCGTGGCAGTCAGTAGAAGATTTGTTGCCTTACACGACTTCCACATGTTAGAACTTTTTCCTCGCCTATTCTTCTTATACTCCTTGACTATAAGTCTTGGTATAGGGGAGTGTGAGGGAAAAGTTCAATAGATAGGAGTAGCGATATAGTAACAATAGTTTCATTGCCGGCTACTTGTTAAGGTAGGGTAAGTTCAGCTCCCACTATTCTCCCCCTTCCTTTTTCCCCCTCCCCGAAAGTGATAGTTTGCTTGCCGGCTGCTTGTTAAGGTAAGGTAAGTCTAGCTCCTGCTATTCCCGCCTTTTTTCTTCCCCACCCCTAAAGTGATAGTTTGATTGCCGGCTGCTTGTTAAGGTAGGGTCAGTCTAGCTCCCACTATCCCTTCCCCTCCTTCTTCCCCCCCCCGAAAGGTGACGTGTGTGGCTCAGGTCCAAACAGTAATCACTAGACTTCCAGCTCCCAGCACTACTGTAAGTACATGCCTGCCTTGTATTCTAGTGGATTTATTGGTTGAAAGCTTCACTTTTGACCAATAATAAACTTAGTCCTTTCAGTCTTGCTCTAAGTTGACTGTTGTAATGATCACCACATCTTTTAGGTATTGTACTTATCATGGAGAGTGATTTCTTAAGCAGTGGGTAACCTGTCTATCTTTCCAGCTTGGATGACAGAGAGGGTCACCTGCCAATCAACGAGTAGAATTGAAGGAGACGGACTAACGTGCTGAGATGTCCCAAATTTTGATCCACTTACCTGTTTGTGTATGCAAGTAGCAGGATATAACCCCTCATCATTGCAGTGGAGAAAACCTGCTTTCCTGTCATCTGGAAGGATTATGGACGGCTAGAAAATCTGTGAAGAACGAGCCGGTGGGTTGTCACCAACACCTGCGACCCCCCCCCATCATCAGCAACGGCTACGATTTCAACAACACGCAGTGTCACCAACACCAGACACCCACGTTTTATATACATTTATATTAGCGTTGAATTCAGTTCTCATTTATATTTTTCATTTTTCATTTTCTTTAATGTAGGATTAATATTTCATATTTAAGTGTTTTATATTTTATATTTTCTAAATAATAAAGTGTTTATGTTTGTCAGTTTTTATTCTTTTTCTATTCATTAATTTTCCTGAGGAGGAGCCAGCCTTGGTAATACTGACTGAAGTTGTTACAGGGCTGAGTAAGTCTTCACAGTCACGAACCTACTGAGGTTTTACAACAAAGTAACATGTGTAAGATATTATAGAGAGGTGTGTGTGTAGACTGCATTTTCTTGGACTGTTAGAAGGCTTTAAACATAGTTCTGCACAACAGATTACTGCAAAAACTAAAGGAGCAGACTGGAATACCAGGAAAGGCACTGGAATGTCATGAGAAATCTTACAGGAAGACGGCAAATGTAGTCCCCATTTTTATGAAAGGAGACGGAAACGAGGCACTACACCAGTGTCACTGACGTGTATAGTATGCAAAGTCATAAAGAAGATTATCAGGAGGAGAGTGGTGGAGCACCTGGAACGGAACAGGTGATTGTATGTGACGAGGTGTCACAGTGGGCGCCTGTGACAAGCGGGGTTCCACAAGGTCAGGCCTGGGATCAGTGCTGTTTCTGGTATGTGTGAATGACATGACGGAAGGGATAGATTCATAAGTGTCTCTGTTTGCAGACGATGTGAAGCTAATGCGGAGAATTCAAGTAAACGAGGATCAAGTAAGACTACGAAGAGATTTGCACAGGCTGCAAACCTGGTCCAATATATGGCTTCTAGAGTTTAACCCCACCAAGTGCAAGGTCACTAAGCTTGAGGAAGGTCAAAGAAGACCGCAGACGAAGTACTAGCTATGGTGTCATATTCTGCAATCCTCAAAGAAAAGGATCTTGGAGCGATTTTCGTACCAAACACATCCCATGAGGCTCACATCAACCAAATAACTTCTGCAGCAATGGGCGCCTGGCAAACCTAAGAACAGAATTTCGACACCTAAGTAAGGAGTCATTCGTACACCGTGTACGTCAGGCCCATATTGGAGTATGCAGCACCAGTATACAACCCACACCTGGAGAAGCATGTCAAGAAATTAGAGAAAGTGCAGAGGTTTGCAATAAACCTAGTCCCGGAACTGAGGGGTATGTATTGTGAGGATAGGTTAAGGGAATCAACCTGACGACTTTGGAGGACAGGAGGGACAGGGAGGTCATGATAACGACGTATAAAATACCGAGAGAAATTGACAAGGTGGGTAGGGCAAAATGTTTCAGGAATGGGACACAGCAACAATGGGTGACAACCAAAAGTTGAAAACTCAGGTGAGTCACAGGGATGTTAGGAAGTATTTCTTCAGTCAAAGAGTTGTCAGGAAGTGGAACAATCTGGAGAGAGGAAGGATGGGGGCAGAACCTATTCATAGCTCAAAGAGGTACGATAAAGCCCACGGAGCCGAGAGAAAGTGGACCTAGTAACAATGAACACAGAAGCAGGCCAGGAGCGGTAACTCGACCCCTGCAACCACAAATAAGTGAGTACACACATAACCGCGCATGTGCACACACACACACACACACACACACACATACACACACACACACACACACACACACACACACACACACACACACATAGAGTAGTCAGGCCGTGGAATAGCCTAGAAAGTGACGCAGTGGAGGCGGGAACCATACATAGTTTTAAGGCGAGGTATGATAAGTTCATGGAGCAGGGAGAGAGAGGACCTAGTAGCAATCAGTGAAGAGGCGGGGCCAGGAGCTATGAATCGACCCCTGCAACCACAAATAGGTGAGTACACACTCATACTCATCTAAAAGGCGAGGACGTAAATATGTCGTTCTTCAAGACGACGTGAAGACGACGCTGTCAATGGTAAGATTCTCATACTAAGACACTGTAGCCCTCCTGCTCGCTCCTCGTCCTCGTACCAAACCTGAATACCTCCTCCTTCCCAAATGCTTATTGTTCCCTATGGGTTTAGCACTTTGTCATGTAAATAACAACAATGAGTGGAAACTAAAGCCAAAAACACACCATACGAACATTACGCATAACTTCTTGACCCATAAGCTGGAATGTGGAATAAGAAGAATGAGAAATTAGTGAAAAAAGTACTCGATACACTTCTTTACGAATAGTTACGATAACGCTTATGCTGTAAGGAACAATTTCCTTCGCTAGATTTGAAGTTAGGAGGCGAGTTTAAACGAGGATCGACCCCCCTTGAATTCAACTCTGTGGCTCCACACACATAAAAACACACAAAGATTCTCGTATATCAGACACAGAAGTGACTTATATACCTGGTGCAACGATCAAATGTCAACATTTATTCTTGGCTTTACCAATAACCACTTTCTTCTCCTAGACATCTCGTGTATTGGATTTCACTTGTGTGTTGAAGAGTTTAGACAAGAAGACGATTTGTTCAGTTTTGCTCCCGTATTGTATATCATAGCTAACATTAGTGGAAGGTTGAGGCAGCTGCACCAGTGATGATCCTGTTGTGTTCTGAGCAGTTGTATCAGTGGTGAACCTGTTGTGTTCTGAGCAGCTGCACCTGTGATGATCCTGTTGTGTTCTGAGCAGTTGTACCAGTGATGATCCTGTTGTGTTTTGAGCAGCTGCACCAGTGATGATCCTGTTGTGTTCTGAGCAGTTGTACCAGTGATGATCCTTTTGTGTTCTGAGCAGTTGTACCAGTGATGATCCTGTTGTGTTTTGAGCAGCTGCACCAGTGATGATCCTGTTGTGTTCTGAGCAGTTGTACCAGTGATGATCCTGTTGTGTTCTGAGCAGTTGTACTAGTGGTGATCCTGTTGTGTTCTGAGCAGTTGTACCAGTGGTGATCCTGTTGTGTTCTGAGCAGTTGTACCAGTGGTGATCCTGTTGTGTTTTGAGCAGCTGCTCCAGTGGTGATCCTGTTGTGTTCTGAGCAGTTGCACCAGTGGTGATCCTGTTGTGCTCTGAGCAGTTGTACCAGTGGTGATCCTGTTGTGTTTTGAGCAGCTGCACCAGTGGCGATTCTGTTGTGTTCTGAGCAGTTGTACCAGTGGTGATCCTGTCGTGTTCTGAACAGCTGTACCGGTGGTGATCCTGTTGTGTTCTGAGCAGCTGAACCAGTGCTGATCCTGTTGTGTTCTGAGCAGTTGTACCAGTGGTAATCCTGTTGTCTTCTGAGCAGCTGTAAAAGTGATGATCCTGTTGTGTTCTGAGCAGCTGTACCAGTGTTGATCCTGTTGTGTTCTGAGCAGTTGTACCAGTGGTGATCCTGTTGTGTTCTGAGCAGCTGTACCAGTGATGATCCTGTTGTGTTCTGAGCAGTTGTACCAGTGATGATCCTGTTGTGTTCTGAGCAGCTGTACCAGTGATGATCCTGTTGTGTTCTGAGCAGCTGTACCAGTGATGATACTGTTGTGTTCTGAGCAGCTGTACCAGTGATGATTCTGTTGTGTTCTGAGCAGCTGCACCAGTGATGATCCTGTTGTGTTCTGAGCAGCTGTACCAGTGATGATCCTGTTGTGTTCTGAGCAGCTGTACCAGTGATGATCCTGTTGTGTTCTGAGCAGCTGTACCAGTGATGATCCTGTTGAGTTCTGAGCAGCTGTACCAGTGATGATCCTGTTGTGTTCTGAGCAGCTGCACCAGTGATGATTCTGTTGTGTTCTGAGTAGCTGTACAAATGATGGTTCTTCTGAGCATCTGCGCCAATGATGAGCAGTAGCACCAATGACAAGCAGCTGCACCAGTGATGAGCAGCTGCGCCAATGATGAGCAGCTGCCCCAGTGATGAGCAGCTGCCCCAGTGATGAGCAGCTGCCCCAGTGATGAGCAGCTGCCCCAGTGATGAGCAGCTGCCCCAGTGATGAGCAGCTGCACCAGTGATAAGCAGCTGCACCAGTGATGATCAACTGCACCAGTGATGAGCAACTGCAGCAGTGATGAGCAGCTGCACCAGTGATGAGCAACTGAACCAGTGATGAGCAACTGCACCAGTGATGAGCAGCTGCACCAGTGATGAGCAGCTGCACCAGTGATGAGCAGCTGCACCAGTGATGATCAACTGCACCAGTGATGAGCAACTGCACCAGTGATGAGCAGCTGCACCAGTGATGAGCAGCTGCACCAGTGATGAGCAGCTGCACCAGTGATGATCAACTGCACCAGTGATGAGCAACTGCACTAGTGATGAGCAACTGTACCAGTGATGAGCAACTGCACCAGTAATGAGCAGCTACACCAGTAATGAGCAACTGCACCAGTAATGAGCAACTGCAGCAGTGATGAGCAACTGCAGCAGTGATGAGCAACTGCACCAGTGATGAGCTACATATAACACGGCCTCTTCTTTCTTCCTAATTTTGTATATCTCTGCCTTATATCTGGCAAGTAATTTCTCGCTTCTACAAATAACACCATTACCTTCAGTGTTGAGGCAGACAAGAGAGTTGTCTCCATCACCAGTCATGATGTCTACCAAATCAGCTAACAACATCCTCCATCCCAGCCCTGGAAAACACACTCGCTGTATCCTCTCACTATCTTTAAAAAATCCACCCTGTTCATAAATTTAATCTGGCCATCCCCCAATAACACAAAATTATTATCTTGGATTAAATAACATTCAGCAATAGAGTATATTGAAGTTTCCTACAAGGTACATATACTGAACACATCGATTTCAGGCTAAGGGTGGCCCGGTGGCCTGGTGGCTAAAGCTCCCGCTTCACACACGGAGGGCCTGGGTTCGATTCCCGGCGGGTGGAAACATTTCGACACGTTTCCTTACACCTATTGTCCTGTTCACATAGCAGCAAATAGGTACCTGGGTGTTAGTCGACTGGTGTGGGTCGCATCCTGGGGGACAAGATTAAGGACCCCAATGGAAATAAGTTAGACAGTCCTCGATGATGCACTGACTTTCTTGGGTTATCCTGGGTGGCTAACCCTCCGGGGTTAAAAATCCGAACGAAATCTTATCTTATCTTATCTTAAACTTGAGAAAGATGTGACCAGCATGGACAAGAAACCTTCATTGATGGTTGGATAGCAGCTCTTGGCCTTTGGCACTCATCAGAACTTTGTGAAGAGTGCAATAAGACGATATTAGAAAATGAGGCAAAAAATCGTTGAGCCATCTAGCGCGATGTAGGCGACAACACCACAGCCGATGTAGGCGACAACACCACAGCCGATGTAGGCAACAACACCACAGCCGATGTAGGCGACAACACCACAGCCGATGTAGGCGACAACACCACAGCCGATGTAGGCAACAACACCACAGCCGATGTAGGCAACAACACCACAGCCGATGTAGGCAACAACACCACAACCGATGTAGGCGACAACACCACAGCCGATGTAGGCAACAACACCACAACCGATGTAGGCGACAACACCACAGCCGATGTAGGCGACAACACCACAGCCGATGTAGGCGACAACACCACAACCGATGTAGGCGACAACACCACAGCCGATGTAGGCGACAACACCACAGCCGACGTAGGCGACAACACCACAGCCGATGTAGGCGACAACACCACAGCCGATGTAGACGACAACAACACAGCCGATGTAGGCGACAACACCACAGCCGATGTAGGCGACAACACCACAGCCGATGTAGGCGACAACACCACAGCCGATGTAGGCGACAACACCACAGCCGATGTAGGCGACAACACCACAGCCGATGTAGGCGACAACACCACAGCCGATGTAGGCGACAACACCACAGCCGATGTAGGCGACAACACCACAGCCTATGTAGGCGACAACACCACAGCCGATGTAGGCGACAACACCACAGCCGATGTAGGCGACAACACCACAGCCGATGTAGGCGACAACACCACAGCCGATGTAGGCGACAACACCACAGCCGATGTAGGCGACAACACCACAGCCGATGTAGGCGACAACACCACAGCCGATGTAGACGACAACAACACAGCCGATGTAGGCGACAACACCACAGCCGATGTAGGCGACAACACCACAGCCGATGTAGGCGACAACACCACAGCCGATGTAGGCGACAACACCACAGCCGATGTAGGCGACAACACCACAGCCGATGTAGGCGACAACACCACAGCCGATGTAGGCGACAACACCACAGCCGATGTAGGCGACAACACCACAGCCTATGTAGGCGACAACACCACAGCGATGCAGGCGACAACACCACAGCCGATGTAGGCGACAACACCACAGCCGATGTAGGCGACAACACCACAGCCGATGTAGGCGACAACACCACAGCCGATGCAGGCGACAACACCACAGCCGATGCAGGCGACAACACCACAGCCGATGCAGGCGACAACACCACAGCCGATGTAGGTGACAACACCACAGCCGATGCAGGCGACAACACCACAGCCGATGCAGGCGACAACACCACAGCCGATGCAGGCGACAACACCACAGCCGATGCAGGCGACAACACCACAGCCGAAAACAACAAGACGGCACGAGTGAGGCGCTACCCAGGCAGCGGCAGTGTGCAGAGTTACCAGCAAGTTGAAGAACACATGGGAAAAAACACCTGCCTAACAGATATTAGAGCCGAACAATTTAGAATAAGAGATGTCTCTCTCTCTCTTGTGTACTTTTATTATTATTATTATTATTATTGTTATTATTATTATTCTTATTATCACACTGGCCGTCTCCCACCAAGGCAGGGTGACCCGAAAAAGAAAAACTTTCATCATCATTCACTCCATCACTGTCTTGCCAGAGGGATGATTTACACTACAGTTATAAAACTGATGCATCATCATCATCATCATCATCATCATCATCATCATCATCATCATCATCATCATCATCATCATCATCATCATCATCATCATCATCATCATCATCATCATCATCATCATCATCATCATCATCATCATCATCATCATCATCATCATCATCGTCGTCATCATCATCATCATCATCATCATCATCATCATCATCATCATCATCATCAGCAGAAGCAGCAGCAGCAGCAGCACCAACAGCAGCAGTAACAACAACAGCAGCACCAACAGCAGCACCAACAGCAGCAGTAACAACAACAGCAGCACCAACAGCAGCAGCAGAGGCGGCAGCGCAGCAGCGGTAACAGCAAGCAGCGCGGCACCAGCAGCGGCACCAGCAGCGGCGCCAACAGCGGAGACGGCGGCGGCAGCAGGCGGTAACAGCAAGCAGCGGCACCAAGCAGGCGGCGCCACGCGGCACCAGCAGCGGAGGACCAGCGGCGGCCAGCAGCGGTAACAGCAACAGCGCGGCACCAGCACGGTAACAGCAACAACAGGCGGCACCAGCAGGCAACAGCAGCGGCACCAACCAGCGGCGGCAAGCAACAGCGGCACCAGCAGCGGCAACAACAGCAGCGCACAGCGGTAACAAGCAACAACATCAGCGGCACCAGCAGCGGCACCAGCGGCAGCAGCAACAGCGGCAACAACAGCAACAGCAGGCGCACCAGCGGCACCAGCGGCGGCGCAACAGGCGGTAACAACAACAGCATCAGGCGCCAGCAGCGGTAACAGGCGGCGGCACAACAGCGGTAACACAACAGCATCAGCGGCACCACAGCGGTAACGGCAGCGCACCACAAGCGGCAGCAGCAACAACGGCGGCACCAGCAGCGGCAACGGCGGCGGCGCAGCAGCGGTAACAGCAACAGCATCAGCGGCACCAGCAGCGGCAAGCAGGCGGCCAACAGGCGGTAACGGCGGCGGCAGCAGCGGCAGGCAGCGGCAACAACATCAGCGGCACCAGCAGCGGCAGCAGGCGGCGGCTCAGGCAGCAGGCGCCAGCAACGGCAGGCAGCGGCGGCAGCAGGCAGCGGCCAGCAGGCGGCAACAGGCAGGCGGCGCAGCAGCGGCAACAAGCAGGCATCAGCGGCACCACGCGGCAACGCGGGGCAGGCACGGCAGCGGCAGCGGCGCAGCAGGCGGCGGCGCGGCAGCGGCGGCGGCCAGCAGCGGCAACAGCAGGCAACGGCAGGCGGCGCCAGTGGCAGCAGCAGCGGCAGCAACGGCGGCGGCAGCAGCGGCACCGGCAGCAGGCGCCAGCAGGCGGCAGCAGGCAGCAAGCAGCAGCGGCGCCAGTACAGCAACAGCGGCAGGCAACGGCGGCAGGCACCAGCAGCGGCGGCGGCGGCGGCGCAGCGGCGGCACAGCGGCGGCACAGCGGCAACAGAACAGCAGCGGGCCAATCAACAGCAAGCAGCAGGCAGCACGAGCAGAGCCAGCAGCGGCGGCGGCACGGCGGCGGCAGCAACAACGGCAGCGGCGCCAGCAGCGCACCAGCAAGGCAGCGGCGCCAGCAGCGGCGGCAGCAGCACGGCGGCGCAGCGGCAGCGGCGGCAGCGCCACAGCGGCACCGGCGGCTGCGGCGGAACAGCGGCACCAGCAGCGGCAACAAGCAGCAACAGCGGCACCAGCAGCGGCGCCAGCGGCGCAGCAGCGGCACCAGCAGCGGCACCAGCGGCGGCGCACGCGGCCACAGCGCGGCCAGCAGCGGCACCGGCACCGGCGCCAGCGGCGCCAGCAGCGGCAAAACAACGGCAGGCGGCAACAGCGGCACCAGCGGCAGCAGCAGCACCAACAGCACCACCAGCACCAGCAGCAGCACCACCACCAGCACCACCAGCACCAACAGCAGCAGCAGCAGCAGCACCAACAGCAGCACCAGCAGCAGCACCAACAGCACCACCAACACCAGCACCAACAGCAGCAGCAGCACCAACAGCAGCACCAGCAGCAGCACCAACAGCACCACCAACACCAGCACCAACAGCAGCAGCAGCACCAACAGCAGCACCAGCAGCAGCACCAACAGCACCACCAACACCAGCACCAACAGCAGCAGCAGCACCAAAAGCAGCAGCGGCAGCAGCAGCAGCAACAGCAGCAGCACCAGCAGCACCAGCAGCACCACCAGCACCACCAGCACCACCAGCACCACCAGCACCACCAGCACCAACACCAGCACCAACAGAAGCAGCAGCACCACCACCACCAGCACCACCAGCACCACCAGCACCAGCAGCACCACCAGCACCACCAGCACCACCAGCACCACCAGCACCACCACCTTGTAAGGGCTGGCAGAGAAAAGCCTCTTAGTCGAGCTGCCAAGTGTCTTCCAAGGTAAAAAAGGCACAAGTGAAAAAGTTTTCAAGACAGTCGCCTAATTTGGCAATGGAATACGTGTCAAAAAATAATGTGGGTGCAAAGACGGGACGAGTGAGAGTAGGAAATTACGTTGGCCAACCAGGAGAAAAATAACAGAGAAAGCTAGTGAAAGTTCCACACTCACACAAATACATACAGATTGTATATATATATATATATATATATATATATATATATATATATATATATATATATATATATATATATATATATATATATATATATATATATATATATATATATATATATATATATAGTTTTTATGGTAAGAGAGATCCAACATATTTTTAGTTGTCCCATTTTTAATTGTAAAAGTATTTCTGTCTATTTTAAAAAAGCTATTTCATAAATTTTTGATATAACTTTATCTATGAACTCTGAACTCTAAGATCTCTATCTTGATCTGAAGAATAATAATGTATGAACTCTGAACTCTAAGATCTCTATCTTGATCTGAAGAATAATAATGTATGAACTCTGAACTCTAAGATCTCTATCTTGATCTGAAGAATAATAATGTATGAACTCTGAACTCTAAGATCTCTATCTTGATCTGAAGAATAATAATGTATGAACTCTGATCTCTAAGATCTCTATCTTGATCTGAAGAATAATAATGTATGAACTCTGAACTCTAAGATCTCTATCTTGATCTGAAGAATAATAATGTATGAACTCTGAACTCTAAGATCTCTATCTTGATCTGAAGAATAATAATGTATGAACTCTGAAGAATAATAATATACATTGGAACAGTAATTTGTAGGATTTCTGTAAATTTTATATTCAAAATCATTGTTACCCTTAATAATTAAAACATCTAGGAAATGTAATGAGTAATTTACTTCGAACTCAACAGTAAAATTTACAGAATCAGCTAAACTATTTAATTTATCAGCTTAGCTCCTATAAATTTTACTGTTGAGTCCTAAGTATAGCTGTAACTCTTTGTAACCATTTAAATGTTATCCACAAAGGTATCTGGAACACTACTGAACCAGCCATTCTTCGTAAGCAAGAACAACTCTCAAAACTCATCACAGAAATCAAGGATTATTCTTCCCTTGATCAAACCTTACATATCCCTCTTTTGTTAAATTAGACATATGTGCAACTCTTGGGTATCTTTATTAAGGAAACGTTTCGCCACACAGTGGCTTCATCAGTCCAGTTTATCCTTTGTATTGACTGATGAAGCCACTGTGTGGCGAAACGTTTCCTCAATAAAGTTACCCAAGAGTTGCACATGTGTCTAATTTAACAACATGTCGGTTCTCTGAACCATTCATCTACATATCCCTCTTTTAAACACTTATAGTTTTATAATTCACTCTCCAGTGAACAATATTCTGTACAACCTTCTCTCATCTATGTAGCACAGGCTACACGTAGGTAACATGACTTAATCTGGTGGCTAAGGCTCTCACTTCACACACTGAGGGTCCGGGTTCGATTCAAGGAGGGGTGGAAACATTTCGACATTGTTCCTTACACCTGTTGTTATGTTCACCTAGCAGCAAATAGGTACCTGGCAAATAAGGCAGACAGTCCTCGATGACGCACTTTCTTGGATTATCTTGGGTGGCTAACCCACCGGGATTAAAAATCCGAAGAAAATCTTATCTTATCTCTTATCACACTACTTAATACACCACTTCGGGCCGCGGGGGCATTGAGCCCCGGAACTCTCTCCAGGTAAACTTTATCACACCACTACTTATCATCACGCCTCAGCCTGCACTGCTTTTTACCAAGTATTTACCTCGCATGTTGTATTCCTTTGCCACAGTCACATGTTAGTTTAATATCTTCATTATGTACTCCATACCCATCCTGTGGGCGGTAGTCACCCCCCATACCCATCATGTGGGCGGTAGTCACCCTATACCCATCCTGTGGGCGGTAGTCACCCCCATACCCATCCTGTGGGCGGTAGTCACCCCCATACCCATCCTGTGGGCGTTAGTCAAAAGATTACAGAGGTACATAATGGGTCCAGGGACTGGACCCCAAAGTTTGATAGCTGAACTAATTACAAAGGTATTGAACTCCAGGTAGATCTGGTCACAATCATGACAACTTACAAAGGTAATGAACTCCAGGTAGATCTGGTCACAATCATGGCAACTTACAAAGGTAATGAACTCCAGGTAGATCTGGTCACAATCATGGCAACTTACAAAGGTAATGAACTCCAGGTAGATCTGGTCACAATCATGGCAACTTACAAAGGTAATGAGCTCCAGGTAGATCTGGTCACAATCATGGCAACTTACAAAGGTAATGAACTCCAGGTAGATCTGGTCACAATCAAGGCAACTTACTAAGGTAATGAACTCCAGGTAGATCTGGTCACAATCATGACAACTTACAAAGGTAATGAACTCCAGGTAGATCTGGTCACAATCATGACAACTTACAAAGGTAATGAACTCCAGGTAGATCTGGTCACAATCATGACAACTTACAAAGGTAATGAACTCCAGGTAGATCTGGTCACAATCATGACAACTTACAAAGGTAATGAACTCCAGGTAGATCTGGTCACAATCATGGCAACTTACAAAGGTAATGAGCTCCAGGTAGATCTGGTCACAATCATGGCAACTTACAAAGGTAATGAACTCCAGGTAGATCTGGTCACAATCAAGGCAACTTACTAAGGTAATGAACTCCAGGTAGATCTGGTCACAATCATGGCAACTTACAAAGGTAATGAACTCCAGGTAGATCTGGTCACAATCATGGCAACTTACAAAGGTAATGAACTCCAGGTAGATCTGGTCACAATCATGGCAACTTACAAAGGTAATGAACTCCAGGTAGATCTGGTCACAATCATGGCAACTTACTAAGGTAATGAACTCCAGGTAGATCTGGTCACAATCAAGGCAACTTACTAAGGTAATGAACTCCAGGTAGATCTGGTCACAATCATGGCAACTTACTAAGGTAATGAACTCCAGGTAGATCTGGTCACAATCATGGCAACTTACAAAAGTAATGAACCATCTACACTCCTATACATGGTCACAATCATGAACAAATTACAAAGTAATGAGCCACTGACACGTCCACATCCAGTCACAACTGTAGTGAGTAATAAATACAAATATTAAGTGGATCATACACCCACACGAGCCCATATTTAATGTTTTTAGACGGTAATGACTGTGAGGATGAGCTGATACTTAAGTTAGAAATGTACTTATTAATTTAGTCGATCAATATACTTTATATTTTTTGTAATTATGTTATTACACACTGCATAGAACACAGGGAACGTTGGGGGAAGTAAACACCGGCAAGAGTTGGTGTGAGGTGCAGCAGCGGCTGCTGGAGACTTACTCTCGTGATGTTGTCTTATAATGTGTAGTGTAGAGTAAGTTAGTGTTGGGAGAGGTGTGGTATTATGTAGTGGTGTGTTGGGGAGTAGTGTGGGTTGGTTTACTGGTGTGAGTTGTATAGTAGTAGTAGTAGTGGTAGTAGTGTGGGATGGTTTACTGGTGTGAATGGTTTATTATTAGTAGTGTAGGTTGGTTTACTGGTGTGATTTGTTTAGTAGTAGTAGTAGTGGTAGTAGTGTGGGATGGTTTACTGGTGTGAATGGTTTATTAGTAGTAGTGTAGGTTGGTTTAGTGGTGTGAGTTGTTTATCAGTAGTAGTGTAGGTTGGTTTAGTGGTGTGAGTGGTTTATTACTAGTAGTGTGGGCTAGTTTAGTGGTGTGAGTAGTTTACTGGTATTATGTGATATAACAGTGTGGTGTAATGGTACAGTAGGCAACTGTATGGTGTAGCAGTGTTGTGTTAGGAAGCAGGGACACGACGGTGTGTTAGGTATGTAGTGCTCTAGTTGTTAGGAAGTTATATGGTGTAGTCTAGTAGTGTAGTTTTAGACAGTGGTGTGGTGTAGTCTAGTGGTGTAGTTTTATATAGTGGTGTGGTGTAGTCTAGTAGTGTAGTTTTATATAGTGGTGTGGTGCAGTCTAGTTGTGTAGATTTAGAGAGTGGTGTGGTGTAGTCTAGTGGTGTAGTTTTAGACAGTGGTGTGGTGCAGTCTAGTGGTGTAGATTTAGACAGTGGTTTGGTGTAGTCTAGTGGTGTAGATTTAGACAGTGGTTTGGTGTAGTCTAGTGGTGTAGATTTAGACAGTGGTGTGGTGCAGTCTAGTTGTGTAGTTTTAGACAGAGGTTTGGTGCAGTCTAGTTGTGTAGATTTAGACAGTGGTGTGGTGCAGTCTAGTGGTGTAGATTTAGACAGTGGTTTGGTGTAGTCTAGTGGTGTAGATTTAGACAGTGGTTTGATGTAGTCTAGTGGTGTAGATTTAGACAGTGGTGTGGTGCAGTCTAGTTGTGTAGTTTTAGACAGAGGTTTGGTGTAGTCTAGTGGTGTAGATTTAGACAGTGGTGTGGTGCAGTCTAGTTGTGTAGTTCTAGACAGTGGTGTGGTGTAGTCTAGTGGTGTAGTTCTAGATAGTGGTGTGGTGTAGTCTAGTAGTGTAGTTTTAGACAGTGGTGTGGGGTAGTCTAGTGGTGTAGTTTTAGACAGTGGTGTGGTGTAGTCTAGAAGTGTAGTTTTAGAGAGTAGTGTGGTGTAGTCTAGTGATGTAGTTTTAGACAGTGGTGTGGTGCAGTCTAGTGGTGCAGTTTTAGATATTGGTGTGGTGTAGTCTAGTGATGTAGTTTTAGACAGTGGTGTGGTGTAGTCTAGTGGTGTAGTTTTAGACAGTGGTGTGGTGTAGTCTAGTGGTGTAGATTTAGACAGTGGTGTGGTGTACTCTAGTGGTGTAGTTTCATATAGTGGTGTGGTATAGTCTAGTGATGTAGTGTTAGACAGTGGTGTGGTGTAGTCTAGTGGTGTAGTTTTAGACAGTAGTTTGGTGTAGTCTAGTGGTGTAGATTTAGACAGTGGTGTGGTGCAGTCTAGTGGTGTAGTTCTAGACAGTGGTGTGGTTTAGTCTAGTGGTGTAGTTCTAGACAGTGGTGTGGTTTAGTCTAGTGGTGTAGTTTTAGACAGTGGTGTGGCGTAGTCTAGTGGTGTAGTTTTAGACATTGGTGTGGTGTAGTCTAGAAGTGTAGTTTTAGAGAGTAGTGTGGTGTAGTCTAATGGTGCAGTTTTAGACAGTTGTGTGGTGTAGTCTAGTGGTGTAAATTTAGACAGTGGTGTGGTGTAGTCTAGTGGAGTAGTTTTAGACAGTGGTGTGGTGTAGTCTAGTGGAGTAGTTTTAGACAGTGGTGTGGTGTAGTCTAGTGGAGTAGTTTTAGACAGTGGTGTGGTGTAGTCTAGTGGAGTAGTTTTAGACAGTGGTGTGGTGTAGTCTAGTGGAGTAGTTTTAGATAGCGATGTGGTGTAGTTTTAGACAGTGGTGTGGTGCAATTTTAGACAGTTTTGTGGAGTAGTCTAGTGGTATAGCTTTAGACAGTGGTGTGGTGTAATTTTAGACAGTGGTGTGGTGTAGTCTAGTGGACTAGTTTTAGACAGTCGTGTGGTGTAGTCTAGTGGTGTAGTTTTAGAAAGAGGTGTGGTGTAGTCTAGTGGTGTAGTTTTAGACAGTGGTGTGGTGTAGTCTAGTGGTGTAGTTTTAGACAGTGGTGTGGTGTAGTCTAGTGGTGTAGTTTTAGACAGAGGTGTGGTGTAGTCTAGTGGTGTAGTTTTAGTCAGTGGTGTGGTGTAGTCTAGTGGTGTAGTTTTAAACAGAGGTGTGGTGTAGTCTAGTGTAGTTTTAGACAGTGGTGTGGTGTAGTCTAGTGTAGTTTTAGACAGTGGTTTACTGTAGTCTAGTGGTGTAGTTTTAGACAGTGGTGTGGTGTAGTCTAGTGGTGTAGTTTTAGACAGAGGTGTGGTGTAGTCTAGTGGTGTAGTTTTAGACAGTGGTGTGGTGTAGTCTAGTGGTGTAGTTTTAGACAGTGGTGTGTTGTAGTCTAGTGGAGTAGTTTTAGACAGTGGTGTGGTGTAGTCTAGTGGAGTAGTTTTAGACAGAGGTGTGGTGTAGTCTAGTGGAGAAGTTTTAGACAGAGGTGTGGTGTAGTCTAGTGGAGTAGTTTTAGACAGAGGTGTGGTGTAGTCTAGCGGAGTAGTTTTAGACAGTGGTGTGGTGTAGTCTAGTGGAGAAGTTTTAGACAGAGGTGTGGTGTAGTCTAGTGGAGTAGTTTTAGACAGTGGTGTGGTGTAGTCTAGTGGAATAGTTTTAGACAGTGGTGTGGTGTAGTCTAGTGGAGTAGTTTTAGACAGTGGTGTGGTGTAGTCTAGTGGAGTAGTTTTAGACAGTGGTGTGGTGTAGTCTAGTGGAGTAGTTTTAGACAGTGGTGTGGTGTAGTCTAGTGGAGTAGTTTTAGACAGTGGTGTGGTGTAGCGCTCTTATCACCTTGATGAGATTCTGTAACTATTTAAGATCAGTTATCCCAGACTTTACATTCATCCGTTCATCAGAGCTCTGAAGCACATGTTGATGATAAATAATATTTAAATACAATAGTGATTAAATGAGCCAGTCTCTCTGCACACCCTCTACCCCTGCCAAGTGTCTGAACCAGTCTCCCTGCACACCCTCTACCCCTGCCAAGTGTCTGAACCAGTCTCTCTGCACACCCTCTACCCCTGCCAAGTGTCTGAGCCAGTCTCTCTGTCCACCCTCTACCCCTGCCAAGTGTCTGAGCGAGTCTCTCTGCACACCCTCTACCCCTGCCAAGTGTCTGAACCAGTCTCTCTGCCCACCCTGTACCCCTGCCAAATGTCTGAGCCAGTCTCTCTGCGCACCCTCTACCCCTGCCAAATGTCTGAACCAGTCTCTCTGCGCACCCTCTACCCCGGCCAAGTGTCTGAACCAGTCTCTCTGCCCACCCTCTACCCCTGCCAAGTGTCTGAGCGAATCTCTCTGCACACACTCTACCCCTGCCAAGTGTCTGAACCAGTCTCTCTGCCCACCCTGTACCCCTGCCAAGTGTCTGAGCCAGTCTCTCTGCGCACCCTCTACCCCAGCCAAGTGTCTGAACCAGTCTCTCTGCACACCCTCTACCCCTGCCAAGTGTCTGAACCAGTCTCTCTGCACACCCTCTACCCCTGCCAAGTGTCTGAACCAGTCTCTCTGCCCACCCTCTACCCCTGCCAAGTGTCTGAACCAGTCTCTCTGCCCACCCTCTACCCCTGCCAAGTGTCTGAACCAGTCTCTCTACACACCCTCTACCCCTGCCAAGTGTCTGAACCAGTCTCTCTGCCCACCCTCTACCCCTGCCAAGTGTCTGAACCAGTCTCTCTGCACACCCTCTACCCCTGCCAAGTGTCTGAACCAATCTCTCTGCCCACCCTCTACCCCTGCCAAGTGTCTGAACCAGTCTCTCTGCACACCCTCGACCCCTGCCAAGTGTCTGAACCAGTCTCTCTGCCCACCCTCTACCCCTGCCAAGTGTCTGAACCAGTCTCTCTGCGCACCCTCTACCCCTGCCAAGTGTCTGAGCCAGTCTCTCTGCCCACCCTCTATCCCTGCCAAGTGTCTGAACCAGTCTCTCTGCCCACCCTCTACCCCTGCTAAGTGTCTGAACTAGTCTCTCTGCGCACCCTCTACCCCTGCCAAGTGTCTGAACCAGTCTCTCTGCACACCCTCTACCCCTGCCAAGTGTCTGAACTAGTCTCTCTGCCCACCCTGTATCCCTGCCAAGTGTCTGAACCAGTCTCTCTGCACACCCTCTACCCCTGCCAAGTGTCTGAACCAGTCTCTCTGCGCACCCTCTACTCCTGCCAAGTGACTGAACCAGTCTCTCTGCGCACCCTCTACCCCTGCCAAGTGTCTGAGCCAGACTCTCTGCCCACCCTCTACCCCTGCCAAGTGTCTGAACCAGTCTCTCTGCCCACCCTCTACCCCTGCCAAGTGTCTGAACCAGTCTCTCTGCGCACCCTCTACCCCTGCCAAGTGTCTGAACCAGTCTCTCTGCGCACCCTCTACCCCTGCCAAGTGTCTGAGCCAGTCTCTCTGCACACCCTCTACCCCTGCCAGGTGTCTGAACCAGTCTCTCTGCACACCCTCTACCCCTGCCAAGTGTCTGAGCCAGTCTCTCTGCGCACCCTCTGCCACTGCCAAGTGTCTGAGCCAGTCTCTCTGCCCACCCTCTACCCCAGCTAAGTGTCTGAACCAGTCTCTCTGCACACCCTCTACCCCTGCCAAGTGTCTGAACCAGTCTCTCTGCGCACCCTCTACCCCTGCCAAGTGTCTGAGCCAGTCTCTCTGCACACCCTCTACCCCTGCAAAGTGTCTGAACCAGTCTCTCTGCACACCCTCTACCCCTGCCAAGTGTCTGAACCAGTCTCTCTTCGCACCCTCTACCCCTGCCAAGTGTCTGAACCAGTCTCTCTGCCCACCCTCTACCCCTGCCAAGTGTCTGAACCAGTCTCTCTGCGCACCCTCTACCCCTGCCAAGTGTCTGAACCAGTCTCTCTGCGCACCCTCTACCCATGGCAAGTGTCTGAGCCAGTCTCTCTGCACACCCTCTACCCCTGCCAAGTGTCTGAGCCAGTCTCTCTGCGCACCCTCTACCCCTGCCAAGTGTCTGAGCCAGTCTCTCTGCGCACCCTCTCCCCCTGCCAAGTGTCTGAACCAGTCTCTCTGCACACCCTCTACCCCTGCCAAGTGTCTGAACCAGTCTCTCTGCAAACCCTCTACCCCTGCCAAGTGTCTGAAACAGTCTTTCTGCCTACCCTCTACCCCTGCCAAGTGTCTGAACCAGTCTCTCTGCCCACCCTCTACCCCTGCCAAGTGTCTGAACCAGTCTCTCTGCCCACCCTCTACCCCTGCCAAGTGTCTGAACCAGCCTCTCTGCCCACCCTCTACCCCTGCCAAGTGTCTGAACCAGTCTCTCTGCCCACCCTCTACCCCTGCCAAGTGTCTGAACCAGTCTCTCTGCCCACCCTCTACCCCTGCCAAGTGTCTGAACCAGTCTCTCTGCGCACCCTCTACCCCTGCCAACTGTCTGAGCCAGTCTCTCTGCCCACCCTCTACCCCTGCCAAGTGTCTGAACCAGTCTCTCTGCCCACCCTCTACCCCTGCCAAGTGTCTGAACCAGTCTCTCTGTCCACCCTCTACCCCTGCCAAGTGTCTGAACCAGTCTCTCTGCCCACCCTCTACCCCTGCCAAGTGTCTGAACCAGTCTCTCTGCGCACCCTCTACCCCTGCCAAGTGTCTGAGCCATTCTCTCTGCCCACCCTCTACCCCTGCCAAGTGTCTGAACCAGTCTCTCTGCCCACCCTCTACCCCTGCCAAGTGTCTGAACCAGTCTCTCTGTGCACCCTCTACCCCTGCCAAGTGTCTGAACCAATCTCTCTGCACACCCTCTACCCCTGCCAAGCGTCTGAACCAGTCTCTCTGCGCACCCTCTACCCCTGCCAAGTGTCTGAACCAGTCTCTCTGCACACCCTCTACCCCTGCCAAGTGTCTGAACCAGTCTCTCTGCGCACCCTCTACCCCTGCCAAGTGTCTGAACCAGTCTCTCTGCGCCCCCTCTACCCCTGCCAAGTGTCTGAGCCAGTCTCTCTGCACACCCTCTACCCCTGCCAAGTGTCTGAACCAGTCTCTCTGAACACCCTCTACCCCTGCCAAGTGTCTGAACCAGTCTCTCTGCGCACCCTCTACCCCTGCCAAGTGTCTGAACCAGTCTCTCTGCGCACCCTCTACCCCTGCCAAGTGTCTGAGCCAGTCTCTCTGCACACCCTCTACCCCTGCCAAGTGTCTGAACCAGTCTCTCTGCACACCCTCTACCCCTGCCAAGTGTCTGAGCCAGTCTCTCTGCCCACCCTCTACCCCTGCCAAGTGTCTGAACCAGTCTCTCTGCACACCCTCCACCCCTGCCAAGTGTCTGAACCAGTCTCTCTGCCCACCCTCTACCCCTGCCAAGTGTCTGAACCAGTCTCTCTGCGCACCCTCTACCCCTGCCAAGTGTCTGAACCAGTCTCTCTGCGCACCCTCTACCCCTGCCAAGTGTCTGAGCCAGTCTCTCTGCCCACCCTCTACCCCTGCCAAGTGTCTGAAACAGTCTCTCTGCCCACCCTCTACCCCTGCCAAGTGTCTGAACCAGTCTCTCTGCGCACCCTCTACCCCTGCCAAGTGTCTGAACCAATCTCTCTGCACACCCTCTACCCCTGCCAAGTGTCTGAACCAGTCTCTCTGCGCACCCTCTACCCCTGCCAAGAGTCTGAACCAGTCTCTCTGCGCACCCTCTACCCCTGCCAAGTGTCTGAGCCAGTCTCTCTGCCCACCCTCTACCCCTGCCAAGTGTCTGAACCAGTCTCTCTGCCCACCCTCTACCCCTGCCAAGTGTCTGAACCAGTCTCTCTGCGCACCCTCTACCCCTGCCAAGTGTCTGAACCAATCTCTCTGCACACCCTCTACCCCTGCCAAGTGTCTGAACCAGTCTCTCTGCGCACCCTCTACCATTGCCAAGTGTCTGAACCAGTCTCTCTGCACACCCTCTACCCCTACCAAGTGTCTGAACCAGTCTCTCTGCGCACCCTCTACCCCTGCCAAGGGTCTGAACCAGTCTCTCTGCGCACCCTCTACCCCTGCCAAGTGTCTGAGCAAGTCTCTCTGCCCACCCTCTACCCCTGCCAAGTGTCTGAACCAGTCTCTCTGAACACCCTCTACCCCTGCCAAGTGTCTGAACCAGTCTCTTTGCGCACCCTCTACCCCTGCCAAGTGTCTGAACCAGTCTCTCTGCGCACCCTCTACCCCTGCCAAGTGTCTGAGCCAGTCTCTCTGCACACCCTCGACCCCTGCCAAGTGTCTGAACCAGTCTCTCTGCACACCCTCTACCCCTGCCAAGTGTCTGAGCCAGTCCCTCTGCGCACCCTCTACCACTGCCAAGTGTCTGAGCCAGTCTCTCTGCCCACCCTCTACCCCTGCCAAGTGTCTGAACCAGTCTCTCTGCCCACCCTCTACCCCTGCCAAGTGTCTGAACCAGTCTCTCTGCGCACCCTCTACCCCTGCCAAGTGTCTGAACCAGTCTATCTGCGCACCCTCTACCCCTGCCAAGTGTTTGAGCCGGTCTCTCTGCACACCCTCTACCCCTGCAAAGTGTCTGAACCAGTCTCTCTGCACACCATCTACCCCTGCCAAGTGTCTGAACCAGTCTCTCTGCCCACCCTCTACCCCAGCCAAGTGTCTGAACCAGTCTCTCTGCGCACCCTCTACCCCTGCCAAGTGTCTGAACCAGTCTCTCTGCACACCCTCTACCCCTGCCAAGTGTCTGAGCCAGTCTCTCTGCACACCCTCTACCCCTGCCAAGTGTCTGAACCAGTCTCTCTGGGCATCCTCTACCCCTGCCAAGTGTCTGAATCAGTCTTTCTGCGCACCCTCTACCCCTGCCAAGTGTCTGAACCAGTCTCTCTGCGCACCCTCTACCCCTGCCAAGTGTGTGAGCCAGTCTCTCTGTGCACCCTCTACCCCTGCCAAGTGTCTGAACCAGTCTCTCTGCACACCCTCTACCCCTGCCAAGTGTCTGAACCAGTCTCTCTGCCCACCCTCTACCCCTGCCAAGTGTCTGAACCAGTGTCTCTGCCCACCCTCTACCCCTGCCAAGTGTCTGAACCAGTCTCTCTGCCCACCCTCTACCCCTGCCAAGTGTCTGAACCAGTCTCTCTGCACACCCTCTACCCCTGCCAAGTGTCTGAACCAGTGTCTCTGCCCACCCTCTACCCCTGCCAAGTGTCTGAACCAGTCTCTCTGCCCACCCTCTACCCCTGCCAAGTGTCTGAACCAGTCTCTCTGCCCACCCTCTACCCCTGCCAAGTGTCTGAGCCAGTCTCTCTGCGCACCCTCTACCCCTGCCAATTGCCTGAGCCAGTCTCTATGCGCACCCTCTACCCCTGCCAAGTGTCTGAACCAGTCTCTCTGCGCACCCTCTACCCCTGCCAATTGCCTGAGCCAGTCTCTCTGTCCACCCTCTACCCCTGCCAAGTGTCTGAACCAGTCTCTCTGCGCACCCTCTACCCCTGCCAAGTGTCTGAACCAGTCTCTCTGCGCACCCTCTACCCCTGCCAAGTGTCTGAACCAGTCTCTCTGCGCACCCTCTACCCCTGCCAGGTGTCTGAACCAGTCTCTCTGCGCACCCTCTACCCCTGCCAAGTGTCTGAACCAGTCTCTCTGTGCACCCTCTACCCCTGCCAAGTGTCTGAACCAGTCTCTCTGCACACCCTCTACTCCTGCCAAGTGTCTAAACCAGTCTCTCTGCGCACCCTCTACCCCTGCCAAGTGTCTGAACCAGTCTCTCTGCCCACCCTCTACCCCTGCCAAGTGTCTGAACCAGTCTCTCTGCGCACCCTCTACCCCTGCCAAGTGTCTGAGCCAGTCTCTCTGCCCACCCTCTACCCCTGCCAAGTGTCTGAACCAGTCTCTCTGCCCACCCTCTACCCCTGCCAAGTGTCTGAACCAGTCTCTCTGCCCACCCTCTACCCCTGCCAAGTGTCTGAACCAGTCTCTCTGCGCACCCTCTACCCCTGCCAAGTGTCTGAGCCAGTCTCTCTGCCCACCCTCTACCCCTGCCAAGTGTCTGAACCAGTCTCTCTGCGCACCCTCTACCCCTGCCAAGTGTCTGAACCAGTCTCTCTGCACACCCTCTACCCCTGCCAAGTGTCTGAGCCAGTCTCTCTGCACACCCTCTACCCCTGCCAAGTGTCTGAACCAGTCTCTCTGGGCATCCTCTACCCCTGCCAAGTGTCTGAATCAGTCTTTCTGTGCACCCTCTACCCCTGCCAAGTGTCTGAACCAGTCTCTCTGCGCACCCTCTACCCCTGCCAAGTGTCTGAACCAGTCTCTCTGCGCACCCTCTACCCCTGCCAAGTGTCTGAGCCAGTCTCTCTGTGCACCCTCTACCCCTGCCAAGTGTCTGAACCAGTCTCTCTGCACACCCTCTACCCCTGCCAAGTGTCTGAACCAGTCTCTCTGCCCACCCTCTACCCCTGCCAAGTGTCTGAACCAGTGTCTCTGCCCATCCTCTACCCCTGCCAAGTGTCTGAACCAGTCTCTCTGCCCACCCTCTACCCCTGCCAAGTGTCTGAACCAGTCTCTCTGCACACCCTCTACCCCTGCCAAGTGTCTGAACCAGTGTCTCTGCCCACCCTCTACCCCTGCCAAGTGTCTGAACCAGTCTCTCTGCCCACCCTCTACCCCTGCCAAGTGTCTGAACCAGTCTCTCTGCCCACCCTCTACCCCTGCCAAGTGTCTGAGCCAGTCTCTCTGCGCACCCTCTACCCCTGCCAATTGCCTGAGCCAGTCTCTATGCGCACCCTCTACCCCTGCCAAGTGTCTGAACCAGTCTCTCTGCGCACCCTCTACCCCTGCCAATTGCCTCAGCCAGTCTCTCTGTCCACCCTCTACCCCTGCCAAGTGTCTGAACCAGTCTCTCTGCGCACCCTCTACCCCTGCCAAGTGTCTGAACCAGTCTCTCTGCGCACCCTCTACCCCTGCCAAGTGTCTGAACCAGTCTCTCTGCGCACCCTCTACCCCTGCCAGGTGTCTGAACCAGTCTCTCTGCGCACCCTCTACCCCTGCCAAGTGTCTGAACCAGTCTCTCTGTGCACCCTCTACCCCTGCCAAGTGTCTGAACCAGTCTCTCTGCACACCCTCTACTCCTGCCAAGTGTCTAAACCAGTCTCTCTGCGCACCCTCTACCCCTGCCAAGTGTCTGAACCAGTCTCTCTGCCCACCCTCTACCCCTGCCAAGTGTCTGAACCAGTCTCTCTGCGCACCCTCTACCCCTGCCAAGTGTCTGAGCCAGTCTCTCTGCCCACCCTCTACCCCTGCCAAGTGTCTGAACCAGTCTCTCTGCCCACCCTCTACCAATGCCAAGTGTCTGAACCAGTCTCTCTGCGCACCCTCTACCCCTGCCAAGTGTCTGAACCAATCTCTCTGCACACCCTCTACCCCTGCCAAGTGTCTCAACCAGTCTCTCTGCGCACCCTCTACCCCTGCCAAGTGTCTGAACCAGTCTCTCTGCACACCCTCTACCCCTGCCAAGTGTCTGAACCAGTCTCTCTGCGCACCCTCTACCCCTGCCAAGTGTCTGAACCAGTCTCTCTGCGCACCCTCTACCCCTGGCAAGTGTCTGAGCCAGTCTCTCTGCCCACCCTCTACCCCTGCCAAGTGTCTGAACCAGTCTCTCTGAACACCCTCTACCCCTGCCAAGTGTCTGAACCAGTCTCTCTGCGCACCCTCTACCCCTGCCAAGTGTCTGAACCAGTCTCTCTGCGCACCCTCTACCCCTGCCAAGTGTCTGAGCCAGTCTCTCTGCACACCCTCTACCCCTGCCAAGTGTCTGAACCAGTCTCTCTGCACACCCTCTACCCCTGCCAAGTGTCTGAGCCAGTCTCTATGCGCACCCTCTACCACTGCCAAGTGTCTGAGCCAGTCTCTCTGCCCACCCTCTACCCCTGCCAAGTGTCTGAACCAGTCTCTCTGCCCACCCTCTACCCCTGCCAAGTGTCTGAACCAGTCTCTCTGCGCACCCTCTACCCCTGCCAAGTGTCTGAACCAGTCTATCTGCGCACCCTCTACCCCTGCCAAGTGTCTGAGCCAGTCTCTCTGCACACCCTCTACCCCTGCAAAGTGTCTGAACCAGTTTCTCTGCACACCATCTACCCCTGCCAAGTGTCTGAACCAGTCTCTCTGCGCACCCTCTACCCCTGCCAAGTGTCTGAAATAGTCTCTCTGCCCACCCTCTACCCCTGCCAAGTGTCTGAACCAGTCTCTCTGCGCACCCTCTACCCCTGCCAAGTGTCTGAACCAGTCTCTCTGCACACCCTCTACCCCTGCCAAGTGTCTGAGCCAGTCTCTCTGCACACCCTCTACCCCTGCCAAGTGTCTGAACCAGTCTCTCTGGGCATCCTCTACCCCTGCCAAGTGTCCGAATCAGTCTCTCTGCGCACCCTCTACCCCTGCCAAGTGTCTGAACCAGTCTCTCTGCGCACCCTCTACCCCTGCCAAGTGTCTGAACCAGTCTCTCTGCGCACCCTCTACCCCTGCCAAGTGTCTGAGCCAGTCTCTCTGCACACCCTCTACCCCTGCCAAGTGTCTGAACCAGTCTCTCTGCCCACCCTCTACCCATGCCAAGTGTCTGAACCAGTGTCTCTGCCCACCCTCTACCCCTGCCAAGTGTCTAAACCAGTCTCTCTGCCCACCCTCTACCCGTGCCAAGTGTCTGAACCAGTCTCTCTGCACACCCTCTACCCCTGCCAAGTGTCTGAACCAGTGTCTCTGCCCACCCTCTACCCCTGCCAAGTGTCTGAACCAGTCTCTCTGCTCACCCTCTACCCCTGCCAAGTGTCTGAACCAGTCTCTCTGCCCACCCTCTACCCCTGCCAAGTGTCTGAGCCAGTCTCTCTGCGCACCCTCTACCCCTGCCAATTGCCTGAGCCAGTCTCTATGCGCACCCTATACCCCTGCCAAGTGTCTGAACCAGTCTCTCTGCGCACCCTCTACCCCTGCCAATTGCCTGAGCCAGTCTCTCTGTCCACCCTCTACCCCTGCCAAGTGTCTGAACCAGTCTCTCTGCGCACCCTCTACCCCTGCCAGGTGTCTGAACCAGTCTCTCTGCGCACCCTCTACCCCTGCCAAGTGTCTGAACCAGTCTCTCTGTGCACCCTCTACCCCTGCCAAGTGTCTGAACCAGTCTCTCTGCACACCCTCTACCCCTGCCAAATGTCTAAACCAGTCTGTCTGCGCACCCTCTACCCCTGCCAAGTGTCTGAGCCAGTCTCTCTGCCCACCCTCTACCCCTGCCAAGTGTCTGAACCAGTCTCTCTGCCCACCCTCTACCCCTGCCAAGTGTCTGAGCCAGTCTCTCTGCCCACCCTCTACCCCTGCCAAGTGTCTGAGCCAGTCTCTCTGCCCACCCTCTACCCCTGCCAAGTGTCTGAACCAGTCTCTCTGCCCACCCTCTACCCCTGCCAAGTGTCTGAGCCAGTCTCTCTGCCCACCCTCTACCCCTGCCAAGTGCCTGAACCAGTCTCTCTGGGCATCCTCTACCCCTGCCAAGTGTCCGAATCAGTCTCTCTGCGCACCCTCTACCCCTGCCAAGTGTCTGAACCAGTCTCTCTGCGCACCCTCTACCCCTGCCAAGTGTCTGAACCAGTCTCTCTGCGCACCCTCTACCCCTGCCAAGTGTCTGAGCCAGTCTCTCTGCACACCCTCTACCCCTGCCAAGTGTCTGAACCAGTCTCTCTGCCCACCCTCTACCCATGCCAAGTGTCTGAACCAGTGTCTCTGCCCACCCTCTACCCCTGCCAAGTGTCTGAACCAGTCTCTCTGCCCACCCTCTACCCCTGCCAAGTGTCTGGACCAGTCTCTCTGCACACCCTCTACCCCTGCCAAGTGTCTGAACCAGTGTCTCTGCTCACCCTCTACCCCTGCCAAGTGTCTGAACCAGTCTCTCTGCTCACCCTCTACCCCTGCCAAGTGTCTGAACCAGTCTCTCTGCCCACCCTCTACCCCTGCCAAGTGTCTGAGCCAGTCTCTCTGCGCACCCTCTACCCCTGCCAATTGCCTGAGCCAGTCTCTATGCGCACCCTATACCCCTGCCAAGTGTCTGAACCAGTCTCTCTGCGCACCCTCTACCCCTGCCAATTGCCTGAGCCAGTCTCTCTGTCCACCCTCTACCCCTGCCAAGTGTCTGAACCAGTCTCTCTGCGCACCCTCTACCCCTGCCAGGTGTCTGAACCAGTCTCTCTGCGCACCCTCTACCCCTGCCAAGTGTCTGAACCAGTCTCTCTGTGCACCCTCTACCCCTGCCAAATGTCTGAACCAGTCTCTCTGCACACCCTCTACCCCTGTCAAATGTCTAAACCAGTCTCTCTGCGCACCCTCTACCCCTGCCAAGTGTCTGAGCCAGTCTCTCTGCCCAACCTCTACCCCTGCCAAGTGTCTGAACCAGTCTCTCTGCCCACCCTCTACCCCTGCCAAGTGTCTGAGCCAGTCTCTCTGCCCACCCTCTACCCCTGCCAAGTGTCTGAGCCAGTCTCTCTGCCCACCCTCTACCCCTGCCAAGTGTCTGAACCAGTTTCTCTGCCCACCCTCTACCCCTGCCAAGTGTCTGAGCCAGTCTCTCTGCCCACCCTCTACCCCTGCCAAGTGTCTGAACCAGTCTCTCTGCCCACCCTCTACCCCTGCCAAGTGTCTGAGCCAGTCTCGCTGCCCACCCTCTACCCCTGCCAAGTGTCCGAGCCAGTCTCTCTGCCCACCCTCTACCCCTGCCAAGTGTCTGAGCCAGTCTCTCTGCCCACCCTCTACCCCTGCCAAGTGTCTGAACCAGTCTCTCTGCCCACCCTCTACCCCTGCCAAGTGTCTGAGCCAGTCTCTTTGCCCACCCTCTACCCCTGCCAAGTGTCTGAACCAGTCTCTCTGCGCACCCTCTTCCCCTGCCAAGTGTCTGAACCAGTCTCTCTGCGCACCCTCTACCCCTGCCAAGTGTCTGAACCAGTCTCTCTGCGTACCCTATACTAAGTATTGCTAAGGTAGTATTATCAATATTCTGAATTGGGTTGATATAAGCTGAACAACGTTTTACATCTCCAGTGATTTGCCTCCTGAGATCAGATCACTTGCTGGCTTATAAAGCGCCAGTTTCCCTATCTACTAAGAGGCGCCTCAGTTTCCCTATCTCCTAAGACGCGCCTCAGTTTCCCTATCTCCTAGGAGGCGCCTCAGTTTCCCTATCTCCTAAGAGGCGCCTCTGTTTCCCTATCTCCTAAACTGCGCCTCAGTTTCCCTGTCTCCTAAGAGGCGCCTCTGTTTCCCTATCTCCTAAGAGGCGCCTCAGTTTCTCTATCTCCTAAGAGGCGCCTCAGTTTCCCTATCTCATAAGAGGCTCCTCAGTTTCTCTATCTCCTAAGAGGCGCCTCAGTTTCCCTATGTCCTAAGAGGCGCCTCAGTTTCCCTATCTCCTAAGAGGTGCCTCTGTTTCCCTATCTCCTAAGAGGCGCCTCAGTTTCCCTGTCTCCTAAGAGGCGCCTCTGTTTCCCTATCTCCTAAGAGGCGCCTCTGTTTCCCTATCTCCTAAGAGGCGCCTCAGTTTCCCTATCTCCTAAGAGGCGCCTCAGTTTCTCTATCTCCTAAGAGGCGCCTCAGTTTCCCTATCTCCTAAGAGGCGCCTCAGTTTCCCTATCTCCTAAGAGGTGCCTCTGTTTCCCTATCTCCTAAGAAGCGCCTCAGTTTCCCTGTCTCCTAAGAGGCGCCTCTGTTTCCCTATCTCCTAAGAGGCGCCTCAGCTTCTCTATCTCCTAAGAGGCGCCTCAGTTTCTCTATCTCCTAAGAGGCGCCTCAGTTTCTCTATCTCCTAAGAGGCGCCTTAGTTTCCCTATCTCCTAAGAGGCGCCTCAGTTTCTCTATCTCTTAAGAGGCGCCTCAGTTTCCCTATCTCCTAAGAGGCGCCTCAGTTTCTCTATCTCTTAAGAGGCGCCTCAGTTTCCCTATCTTTTAAGAGGCGCCTCAGTTTCCTTGTCTTCTAAGAGGCGCCTAAGTTTCCTCGCCTCCTAAGAGGCGCCTCAGTTTCCCTATCTCCTAAGAGGCGCCTCAGTTTCCCTATCTCCCAAGAGGCGCCTCAGTTTCCCTATCTCCTAAGAGGCGCCTCAGTTTCCCTACCTCCAAAGAGGCGCCTCAGTTTCCGTATCTCCTAAGAGGCGCCTCAGTTTCCCTATCTCCTAAGATGCGCCTCAGTTTCCTTGTCTTCTAAAAGGCGCCTCAGTTTCCTTGTCTTCTAAGAGGCGCCTCAGTTTCCCTATCTTCTAAGAGGCGGCTCAGTTTCCTCGTCATCTAAGAAGCGCCTCAGTTTCCCTATCTCCTAAGAGGCGCCTCAGTTTCCCTATCTTCTAAGAGGCGCCTCAGTTTCCTCGTCTTCTAAGAGGCGCCTCAGTTTCCCTATCTCCTAAGAGGCGCCTCAGTTTCCCTATCTTCTAAGAGGCGCCTCAGTTTCCTCGTCTCCTAAGAGGCGTCTCAGTTTCTTTATTTCCTAAGAGGCGCCTCAGTTTCTCTATCTCCTAAGAGGGCCCTCAGTTTCTCTATTTCCTAAGAGGCGCCTCAGTTTCTCTATCTAATAAGAGGCGCCTCAGTTTCTTTATCTCCTAAGAGGCGCCTCAGTTTCTTTATCTCCTAAGAGGCGCCTCAGTTTCTATATCTCCCAAGAGGCGCCTCAGTTTCCCTATCTCCTAAGAGGCGCCTCTGTTTCCCTATCTCCTAAGAGGCGCCTCAGTTTCCTTATCTCCTAAGAGGCGCCTCAGTTTCCCTATCTCCTAAGAGGCGCCTCTGTTTCCCTATCTCCTAAGAGGCGCCTCAGTTTCCCTATCTTCTAAGAGGCGCCTCAGTTTCTCTATCTCCTAAGAGGCGCCTCAGTTTCTCTATCTCCTAAGAGGTGCCTCAGTTTCTCTATCTCCTAAGAGGCGCCTCAGTTTCCCTATCTCCTAAGAGGCGCCTCAGTTTATCTATCTCTTAAGAGGCGCCTCAGTTTCCCTATCTCCTAAGAGGCGCCTCAGTTTCCCTATCTACTAAGAGGCGCCTCAGTTTCCCTATCTCCTAAGAGGCGCCTCAGTTTCCTTGTCTTCTAAGAGGCGCCTCAGTTTCCTCGCCTCCTAAGAGGCGCCTCAGTTTCCCTATCTCCTAAGAGGCGCCTCAGTTTCCCTATCTCCTAAGAGGCGCCTCAGTTTCCCTATCTCCTAAGAGGCGCCTCTGTTTCCCTATCTCCAAAGAGGCGCCTCAGTTTCCCTATCTTCTAAGAGGCGCCTCACTTTCCTCGTCTTCTAAGAGGCGCCTCAGTTTCCCTATCTCCTAACAGGCGCCTCAGTTTCCCTATCTTCTAGGAGGCGCCTCATTTTCCTCGTCTTCTAAGAGGCGCCTCAGTTTCCCTATCTCCTATGAGGCGCCTCAGTTTCCCTCTCTCATAAGAGGCACCTCAGTTTCCCTATCTCCTAAGAGGCGCCTCAGTTTCCCTATCTCCTAAGAGGCGCCTCAGTTTCCTTGTCTCCTAAGAGGCGTCTCAATTTCTCTATCTCCTAAGAGGCTCCTCAGTTCTTGTCTCCTAAGAGGCGCCTCAGTTTCTCTATCTCCTAAGAGGTGCCTCAGTTTCTCTATCTCCTGAGAGGCGCCTCAGTTTCCATATCTCCTAAGAGGCGCCTCAGTTTCCATTTCTCCTAAGAGGCGCCTCAGTTTCTCTATCTCCTAAGAGGCGCCTCAGTTGCCCTATCTCCTAAAATGCGCCTCAGTTTCCCTATCTCCTAAGAGGCGCCTCAGTTTCTCTGTCTCCTAAGAGGCGCCTCAGTTTCTCTATCTTCTAAAAGGCGCCTCAGTTTCTCTATCTCCTAAGAGGCGCCTCAGTTTCTCTATCTCCTAAGAGGCGCCTCAGTTTCTGTATCTCCTAAGAGGCGCCTCAGTTTCTCTATCTCCTAAGAGGCGCCTCAGTTTCCCTATCTCCTAAGAGGCGCCTCAGTTTCTCTATCAGTTAAGAGGCGCCTCAGTTTCCTTGTCTCCTAAGAGGCGCTTCAGTGTTCCTGTCTCCTAAAAGGCGCCTCAGTTTCCTTGTCTCCTAAGAGGCGCCTCAGTTTCTCTATCTCCTAAGAGGCGCCTCAGTTTCCCTATCTCCTAAGAGGCGCCTCAGTTTCCCTATCTCCTAAGAGGCGCCTAAGATTCCTTGTCTCCTAAGAGGCGCCTCAGTTTCTTTATCTCCTAAGAGACGCCTCAGTTTCTTTATCTCCTAAGAGGCGCCTCAGTTTCTCTATCTCCTAAGAGGCGCCTCAGTTTCTTTATCTCATAAGAGGCGCCTCAGTTTCTCTATCTCCTAAGAGGAGCCTCAGCTTCTCTATCTCTTAAGAGGCGCCTCAGTTTCTCTATCTCCTAAGAGGCGCCTCAGTTTCTCTATCTCCTAAGAGGCGCCTCAGTTTCTCTATCTCGTAAGACTCGCCTCAGTTTCTCTATCTCCTAAGAGGCGCCCTCAGTTTCTCTATCTCCTAAGAGGCGCCTCAGTTTCTCTATCTCTTAAGAGGCGCCACAGTTTCTCTATCTCCTAAGAGGCGCCTCATTTTCTCTATCTCCTAAGAGGCGCCTCAGTTTCTTTATCTCCTAAGAGGTGCCTCAGTTTCTCTATCTCCTATGAGGCGCCTCAGTTTCTCTATCTCCTAAGAGGCGCCTCAATTTCTCTATCTCCTAAGAGGCGCCTCAGTTTCTCTATCTCCAAAGAGGCGCTCAGTTTCTCTATCTCCAAAGAGGCACCTCAGTTTCTCTATCTCCTAAGAGGCGCCTCAGTTTCTCTATGTCCTAAGAGACGCCTCAGTTTCCCTATCTCCTAAGAGGCGCCTCAGTTTCCTTGTCTCCTAAGAGGCGCCTCAGTTTCCCTGTCTTCTAAGAGACGCCTCAGTTTCCCTATCTTCTAAGAGGCGCCTCAGTTTTCTTATCTCCTAAGAGGCGCCTCAGTTTCCTTGTCTCCTAAGAGGCGCTTCAGTTTCCCTATCTCCTAGGAGAAGGCTCCGTTTCCTTGTCTCGTAAGAGGCGCCTCAGTTTCTCTATCTCCTAAGAGGCGCCTCAGTTTCCTTGTCTCCTAACAGGCGCTTCAGTTTCCCTATCTCCTAGGAGGCGCCTCAATTTCCTTGTCTCCTAAGAGGCGCCTCAGTTTCTCTATCTCCTAAGAGGCGCCTTAATTTCTCTATCTCCTAAGAGGCGCCTCAGTTTCTCTATCTCCTAAGAGGCGCCTCAGCTTCTCTATCTCCAAAGATGCGCCTCAGTTTCTTTATCTCCTAAGAGGCGCCTCAGTTTCTCTATCTCCCAAGAGGCGCCTCAGTTTCTTTATCTCCTAAGAGTCGCCTCAGTTTCCTTGTCTCCTAAGAGGCGCCTCAGTTTCTCTATTTCCTAAGAGGCGCCTCAGTTTCCTTGTCTCCTAAGAGGCGCCTCAGTTTCCTCGCCTCCTAAGAGGCGCCTCAGTTTCCCTATCTCCTAAGAGGCGCCTCAGTTTCCCTATCTCCTAAGAGGCGCCTCAGTTTCCCTATCTCCTAAGAGGCGCCTCTGTTTCCCTATCTCCAAAGAGGCGCCTCAGTTTCCCTATCTCCTAAGAGGCGCCTCAGTTTCCCTATCTCCAAAGATGCGCCTCAGTTTCCTTGTTTTCCAAGAGGCGCCTCAGTTTCCTTGTCTTCTAAGAGGCGCCTCAGTTTCCCTATCTTCTAAGAGGCGCCTCACTTTCCTCGTCTTCTAAGAGGCGCCTCAGTTTCCCTATCTCCTAAAAGGCGCCTCAGTTTCCCTATCTTCTAAGAGGCGCCTCAGTTTCCTCGTCTTCTAAGAGGCGCCTCAATTTCCCTATCTCCTATGAGGCACCTCAGTTTCCCTCTATCATAAGAGGCACCTCAGTTTCCCTATCTCCTAAGAGGCGCCTCAGTTTCCCTATCTCCTAAGAGGCGCCTCAGTTTCCTTGTCTCCTAAGAGGCGTCTCAATTTCTCTATCTCCTAAGAGGCGCCTCAGTTCTTGTCTCCTAAGAGGCGCCTCAGTTTCTCTATCTCCTAAGAGGTGCCTCAGTTTCTCTATCTCCTGAGAGGCGCCTCAGTTTCCATATCTCCTAAGAGGCGCCTCAGTTTCCCTCTCTCCTAAGAGGCGCCTCAGTTTCTCTATCTCCTAAGAGGCGCCTCAGTTGCCCTATCTCCTAAAAGGCGCCTCAGTTTCCCTATCTCCTAAGAGGCGCCTCAGTTTCTCTATCTCCTAAGAGGCGCCTCAGTTTCTGTATCTCCTAAGAGGCGCCTCAGTTTCTCTATCTCCTAAGAGGCGCCTCAGTTTCCTTATCTCCTAAGAGGCGCCTCAGTTTCTCTATCAGTTAAGAGGCGCCTCAGTTTCCTTGTCTCCTAAGAGGCGCTTCAGTGTTCCTATCTCCTAAAAGGCGCCTCAGTTTCCTTGTCTCCTAAGAGGCGCCTCAGTTTCTCTATCTCCTAAGAGGCGCCTCAGTTTCCCTATCTCCTAAGAGGCGCCTCAGTTTCCCTATCTCCTAAGAGGCGCCTAAGTTTCCTTGTCTCCTAAGAGACGCCTCAGTTTCTTTATCTCCTAAGAGACGCCTCAGTTTCTTTATCTCCTAAGAGGCGCCTCAGTTTCTCTATCTCCTAAGAGGCGCCTCAGTTTCTTTATCTCATAAGAGGCGCCTCAGTTTCTCTATCTCCTAAGAGGAGCCTCAGCTTCTCTATCTCTTAAGAGGCGCCTCAGTTTCTCTATCTCGTAAGAGGCGCCTCAGTTTCTCTATCTCGTAAGAGGCGCCTCAGTATCTCTATCTCCTAAGAGGCGCCCTCAGTTTCTCTATCTCCTAAGAGGTGCCTCAGTTTCTCTATCTCTTAAGAGGCGCCACAGTTTCTCTATCTCCTAAGAGGCGCCTCATTTTCTCTATCTCCTAAGAGGCGCCTCAGTTTCTTTATCTCCTAAGAGGCGCCTCAGTTTTTCTATCTCGTATGAGGCGCCTCAGTTTCTCTATCTCCTAAGAGGCGCCTCAATTTCTCTATCTCCTAAGAGGCGCCTCAGTTTCTCTATCTCCAAAGAGGCGCTCAGTTTCTCTATCTCCTAAGAGGCACCTCAGTTTCTCTATCTCCTAAGAGGCGCCTCAGTTTCTCTATGTCCTAAGAGGCGCCTCAGTTTCTCTATCTCCTAAGAGGCGCCTCAGTTTCCTTGTCTTCTAAGAGGCGCCTCAGTTTCCCTATCTTCTAAGAGGCGCCTCAGTTTCCTTATCTCCTAAGAGGCGCCTCAGTTTCCTTGTCTCCTAAGAGGCGCTTCAGTTTCCCTATCTCCTCGGAGGAGGCTCCGTTTCCTTGTCTCGTAAGAGGCGCCTCAGTTTCTCTATCTCCTAAGAGGCGCCTCAGTTTCCTTGTCTCCTAACAGGCGCTTCAGTTTCCCTATCTCCTAGGAGGCGCCTCAATTTCCTTGTCTCCTAAGAGGCGCCTCAGTTTCTCTATCTCCTAAGAGGCGCCTTAATTTCTCTATCTCCTACGAGGCGCCTCAGTTTCTCTATCTCCTAAGAGGCGCCTCAGCTTCTCTATCTCCAAAGATGCGCCTCAGTTTCTTTATCTCCATGAGGCGCCTCAGTTTCTCTATCTCCCAAGAGGCGCCTCAGTTTCTCTATCTCCTAAGAGTCGCCTCAGTTTCCCTGTCTACTATGAGGCGCCTCAGTTTCTCTATCTCCTAAGAGGCGCCTCAGTTTCCTTGTCTCCTAAGAGGCGCCTCAGTTTCTCTATTTCCTAAGAGGCGCCTCAGTTTCCTTGTCTCCTAAGAGGCGCCTCAGTTTCTCTATCTCCTAAGAGGCGCCACAGTTTCTTTATCTCCTATGAGGTGCCTCAGCTTCTCTATCTCCTTTGAGGCGCCTTAGTTTCTCTATCTCTTAAGAGGCGGCTCAGTTTCTCTATCTCCTAAGAGGCGCCTCAGTTTCCTTGTCTCCTAAGAGGCGCCTGAGTTTCTCTATCTCCATAGAGGCGCCTAAGTTTCCTTGTCTCCTAAGAGGCGCCTCAGATTCTTTATCTCCTTAGAGGCGCCTCAGTTTCCTTGTCTCCTAAGAGGCGCCTCAGTTTCTCTATCTCCTAAGAGGCGCCTCAGTTTCTGTATCTCCTAAGAGGCGCCTCAGTTTCTCTATCTCCTAAAGAGGCGCCTCAGTTTCCTTGTCTCCTAAGAGGCGCCTCAGTTTCTCTATCTCCTAAGAGGCGCCTCAGTTTCCTTGTCTCCTAAGAGGCGCCTCAGTTTCTCTATCTCCTAAGAGGCACCTCAGTTTCTCTATCTTCTAAGAGGCGCCTCACTTTCTCTATATCCTAAGAGGCGCCTCAGTTTCCTTGTCTCCTAAGAGGCGCCTCAGTTTCTCTATCTCCTAAGAGGTGCCTCAGTTTCCTTGTCTCCTAATAGGCGCCTCAGTTTCTCTATCTCCTAAGAGGCGCCTCAGTTTCTCTATCTCCTAAGAGGCGCCTCAGTTTCTCTATCTCCTAAGAGGCGCCTCAGTTTCCTTGTCTCCTAAGAGGCGCCTCAGTTTCTCTATCTCCTAAGAGGCGCCTCACTTTCCTTGTCTCCTAAGAGGCGCCTCAGTTTCTCTATCTCCTAAGAGGCGCCTCAGTTTCCTTGTTTCCTAATAGGCACCTCAGTTTCTCTATCTCCTAAGAGGCGCCTCAGTTTCCTTGTTTCCTAATAGGCACTTCAGTTTCTCTCTCTCCTAAGAGGCGCCTCAGTTTCCTTGTCTCCTAATAGGCGCCTCAGTTTCTCTATCTCCTAAGAGGCGCCTCAGTTTCTCTATCTCTTAAGAGGCGCCTCAGTTTCTCTATCTCCGAAGAGGCGCCTCAGTTTCCTTGTCTCCTAAGAGGCGCCTCAGTTTCCCTATCTCCTAAGAGGCGCCTCAGTTTCTCTATCTCCAAAGAGGCGTCTCAGTTTCTCTATCTCCTAAGAGGCGCCTCAGTTTCTCTATCTCTTAAGAGGCGCCTCAGTTTCTCTATCTTCTAAGAGGCGCCTTAATTTCTCTATCTCCTAAGAGGCGCCTCAGTTTCTCTATCTCCTAAGAGGCGCCTCAGCTTCTCTATCTCCAAAGATGCGCCTCAGTTTCTTTATCTCCTAAGAGGCGCCTCAGTTTCTCTATCTCCCAAGAGGCGCCTCAGTTTCTCTATCTCCTAAGAGTCGCCTCAGTTTCCCTGTTTACTATGAGGCGCCTCAGTTTCTCTATCTCCTAAGAGGTGCCTCAGTTTCCTTGTCTCCTAAGAGGCGCCTCAGTTTCTCTATTTCCTAAGAGGCGCCTCAGTTTCCTTGTCTCCTAAGAGGCGCCTCAGTTTCTCTATCTCCTAAGAGGCGCCACAGTTTCTTTATCTCCTATGAGGCGCCTCAGCTTCTCTATCTCCTTAGAGGCGCCTCAGTTTCTCTATCTCTTAAGAGGCGGCTCAGTTTCTCTATCTCCTAAGAGGCGCCTCAGTTTCCTTGTCTCCTAAGAGGCGCCTGAGTTTCTCTATCTCCATAGAGGCGCCTAAGTTTCCTTGTCTCCTAAGAGGCGCCTCAGATTCTTTATCTCCTAAGAGGCGCCTCAGTTTCCTTGTCTCCTAAGAGGCGCCTCAGTTTCTCTATCTCCTAAGAGGCGCCTCAGTTTCTGTATCTCCTAAGAGGCGCCTCAGTTTCTCTATCTCCTAAGAGGCGCCTCAGTTTCCTTGTCTCCTAAGAGGCGCCTCAGTTTCTCTATCTCCTAGGAGGCGCCTCAGTTTCCTTGTCTTCTAAGAGGCGCCTCAGTTTCCCTATCTTCTAAGAGGCGCCTCAGTTTCCTCGTCTTCTAAGAGGCGCCTCAGTTTCCCTATCTCCTATGAGGCGCCTCAGTTTCCCTCTCTCATAAGAGGCACCTCAGTTTCCCTATCTCCTAAGAGGCGCCTCAGTTTCCCTATCTCCTAAGAGGCGCCTCAGTTTCCTTGTCTCCTAAGAGGCGTCTCAATTTCTCTATCTCCTAAGAGGCGCCTCAGTTCTTGTCTCCTAAGAGGCGCCTCAGTTTCTCTATCTCCTAAGAGGTGCCTCAGTTTCTCTATCTCCTGAGAGGCGCCTCAGTTTCCATATCTCCTAAGAGGCGCCTCAGTTTCCCTCTCTCCTAAGAGGCGCCTCAGTTTCTCTATCTCCTAAGAGGCGCCTCAGTTGCCCTATCTCCTAAAAGGCGCCTCAGTTTCCCTATCTCCTAAGAGGCGCCTCAGTTTCTCTATCTCCTAAAAGGCGCCTCAGTTTCTCTATCTCCTAAGAGGCGCCTCAGTTTCTCTATCTCCTAAGAGGCGCCTCAGTTTCTGTATCTCCTAAGAGGCGCCTCAGTTTCTCTATCTCCTAATAGGCGCCTCAGTTTCCCTATCTCCTAAGAGGCGCCTCAGTTTCTCTATCAGTTAAGAGGCGCCTCAGTTTCCTTGTCTCCTAAGAGGCGCTTCAGTGTTCCTATCTCCTAAAAGGCGCCTCAGTTTCCTTGTCTCCTAAGAGGCGCCTCAGTTTCTCTATCTCCTAAGAGGCGCCTCAGTTTCCCTATCTCCTAAGAGGCGCCTCAGTTTCCCTATCTCCTAAGAGGCGTCTAAGTTTCCTTGTCTCCTAAGAGGCGCCTCAGTTTCTTTATCTCCTAAGAGACGCCTCAGTTTCTTTATCTCCTAAGAGGCGCCTCAGTTTCTCTATCTCCTAAGAGGCGCCTCAGTTTCTTTATCTCGTAAGAGGCGCCTCAGTTTCTCTATCTCCTAAGAGGAGCCTCAGCTTCTCTATCTCTTAAGAGGCGCCTCAGTTTCTCTATCTCGTAAGAGGCGCCTCAGTTTCTCTATCTCGTAAGAGGCGCCTCAGTTTCTCTATCTCCTAAGAGGCGCCCTCAGTTTCTCTATCTCCTAAGAGGTGCCTCAGTTTCTCTATCTCTTAAGAGGCGCCACAGTTTCTCTATCTCCTAAGAGGCGCCTCATTTTCTCTATCTCCTAAGAGGCGCCTCAGTTTCTTTATCTCCTAATAGGCGCCTCAGTTTTTCTATCTCCTATGAGGCGCCTCAGTTTCTCTATCTCCTAAGAGGCGCCTCAGTTTCTCTATCTCCAAAGAGGCGCTCAGTTTCTCTATCTCCTAAGAGGCACCTCAGTTTCTCTATCTCCTAAGAGGCGCCTCAGTTTCTCTATGTCCTAAGAGGCGCCTCAGTTTCAATATCTCCTAAGAGGCGCCTCAGTTTCCTTGTCTTCTAAGAGGCGCCTCAGTTTCCCTATCTTCTAAGAGGCGCCTCAGTTTCCCTATCTTCTAAGAGGCGCCTCAGTTTCCTTATCTCCTAAGAGGCGCCTCAGTTTCCTTGTCTCCTAAGAGGCGCTTCAGTTTCCCTATCTCCTCGGAGGAGGCTCCGTTTCCTTGTCTCGTAAGAGGCGCCTCAGTTTCTCTATCTCCTAAGAGGCGCCTCAGTTTCCTTGTCTCCTAACAGGCGCTTCAGTTTCCCTATCTCCTAGGAGGCGCCTCAATTTCCTTGTGTCCTAAGAGGCGCCTCAGTTTCTCTATCTCCTAAGAGGCGCCTTAATTTCTCTATCTCCTAAGAGGCGCCTCAGTTTCTCTATCTCCTAAGAGGCGCCTCAGCTTCTCTATCTCCAAAGATGCGCCTCAGTTTCTTTATCTCCTAAGAGGCGCCTCAGTTTCTCTATCTCCCAAGAGGCGCCTCAGTTTCTCTATCTCCTAAGAGTCGCCTCAGTTTCCCTGTCTACTATGAGGCGCCTCAGTTTCTCTATATCCTAAGAGGCGCCTCAGTTTCCTTGTCTCCTAAGAGGCGCCTCAGTTTCTCTATTTCCTAAGAGGCGCCTATGTTTCCTTGTCTCCTAAGAGGCGCCTCAGTTTCTCTATTTCCTAAGAGGCGCCTCAGTTTCCTTGTCTCCTAAGAGGCGCCTCAGCTTCTCTATCTCCTTAGAGGCGCCTCAGTTTCTCTATCTCTTAAGAGGCGGCTCAGTTTCTCTATCTCCTAAGAGGCGCCTCAGTTTCCTTGTCTCCTAAGAGGCGCCTGAGTTTCTCTATCTCCATAGAGGCGCCTAAGTTTCCTTGTCTCCTAAGAGGCGCCTCAGATTCTTTGTCTCCTAAGAGGAGCCTCAGTTTCCTTGTCTCCTAAGAGGCGCCTCAGTTTCTCTATCTCCTAAGAGGCGCCTCAGTTTCTGTATCTCCTAAGAGGCGCCTCAGTTTCTCTATCTCCTAAGAGGCGCCTCAGTTTCCTTGTCTCCTAAGAGGCGCCTCAGTTTCTCTATCTCCTAAGAGGCGCCTCAGTTTCCTCTTCTCCTAAGAGGCGCCTCAGTTTCTCTATCTCCTAAGAGGCACCTCAGTTTCTCTATCTCCTAAGAGGCGCCTCACTTTCTCTATCTCCTAAGAGGCGCCTCAGTTTCCTTGTCTCCTAAGAGGCGCCTCAGTTTCTCTATCTCCTAAGAGGTGCCTCAGTTTCCTTGTCTCCTAATAGGCGCCTCAGTTTCTCTATCTCCTAAGAGGCGCCTCAGTTTCTCTATCTCCTAAGAGGCGCCTCGGTTTCTCTATCTCCTAAGAGGCGCCTCAGTTTCCTTGTCTCCTAAGAGGCGCCTCAGTTTCTCTATCTAATAAGAGGCGCCTCACTTTCCTTGTCTCCTAAGAGGCGCCTCAGTTTCTCTATCTCCTAAGAGGCGCCTCAATTTCCTTGTTTCCTAATAGGCACCTCAGTTTCTCTATCTCCTAAGAGGCGCCTCAGTTTCCTTGTCTCATAATAGGCGCCTCAGTTTCTCTATCTCGTAAGAGGCGCCTCAGTTTCTCTATCTCCTAAGAGGCGCCTCAGTTTCTCTATCTCCGAAGAGGCGCCTCAGTTTCCTTGTCTCCTAAGAGGCGCCTCAGTTTCCCTATCTCCTAAGAGGCGCCTCAGTTTCCCTATCTCCAAAGAGGCGTCTCAGTTTCTCTATCTCCTAATAGGCGCCTCAGTTTCTCTATCTCCTAAGAGGCGCCGCAGTTTCTCTATCTCCTAAGAGGCGCCTCAGTTTCTCTATCTCCTAAGAGGCGCCTCAGTTTCTCTATCTCCCAAGAGGCGCCTCAGTTTCTCTATCTCCTAAGAGTCGCCTCAGTTTCCCTGTCTACTATGAGGCGCCTCAGTTTCTCTATCTCCTAAGAGGTGCCTGCCTCAGTTTCCTTGTCTCCTAAGAGGCGCCTCAGTTTCTCTATTTCCTAAGAGGCGCCTCAGTTTCCTTGTCTCCTAAGAGGCGCCTCAGTTTCTCTATTTCCTAAGAGGCGCCTCAGTTTCCTTGTCTCCTAAGAGGCGCCTCAGTTTCCTTGTCTCCTAAGAGGCGCCACAGTTTCTTTATCTCCTATGAGGCGCCTCAGCTTCTCTATCTCCTTAGAGGCGCCTCAGTTTCTCTATCTCTTAAGAGGCGCCTGAGTTTCTCTATCTCCATAGAGGCGCCTAAGTTTCCTTGTCTCCTAAGAGGCGCCTCAGTTTCTCTATCTCCTAAGAGGCGCCTCAGCTTCTCTATCTCCTAAGAGGCGCCTCAGTTTCTCTATCTCTTAAGAGGCGCCTCAGTTTCTCTATCTCCTAAGAGGCGCCTCAGTTTCCTTGTCTCCTAAGAGGCGCCTGAGTTTCTCTATCTCCATAGAGGCGCCTAAGTTTCCTTGTCTCCTAAGAGGCGCCTCAGATTCTTTATCTCCTAAGAGGCGCCTCAGTTTCCTTGTCTCCTAAGAGGCGCCTCAGTTTCTCTATCTCCTAAGAGGCGCCTCAGTTTCTGTATCTCCTAAGAGGCGCCTCAGTTTCTCTATCTCCTAAGAGGCGCCTCAGTTTCCTTGTCTCCTAAGAGGCGCCTCAGTTTCTCTATCTCCTAAGAGGCGCCTCAGTTTCCTTGTCTCCTAATAGGCGCCTCAGTTTCTCTATCTCCTAAGAGGCGCCTCAGTTTCTCTATCTCCTAAGAGGCGCCTCAGTTTCTCTATCTCCTAAGAGGCGCCTCAGTTTCCTTGTCTCCTAAGAGGCGCCTCAGTTTCTCTATCTCCTAAGAGGCGCCTCACTTTCCTTGTCTCCTAAGAGGCGCCTCAGTTTCTCTATCTCCTAAGAGGCGCCTCAGTTTCCTTGTCTCCTAATAGGCGCCTCAGTTTCTCTATCTCCTAAGAGGCGCCTCAGTTTCTCTATCTCCTAAGAGGCGCCTCAGTTTCTCTATCTCCGAAGAGGCGCCTCAGTTTCCTTGTCTCCTAAGAGGCGCCTCAGTTTCCCTATCTCCTAAGAGGCGCCTCAGTTTCCCTATCTCCAAAGAGGCGTCTCAGTTTCTCTATCTCCTAAGAGGCGCATCAGTTTCTCTATCTCTTAAGAGGCGCCTCAGTTTCTCTATCTCCTAAGAGGTGCCTCAGTTTCCCTATCTCATGAGAGGCGCCTCAGTTTCCCTATCTCCTAAGAGGCTCCTCAGTTTCTCTATCTCCTAAGAGGCGCCTCAGTTTCTTTATCTCCTAAGAGGCGCCTCAGTTTCCTTGTCTCCTAAGAGGCGCCTCACTTTCTCTATCTGCTAAGAGGCGCCTCAGTTTCCTTGTCTCCTAATAGGCGCCTCAGTTTCTCTATCTCCTAAGAGGCGCCTCAGTTTCTCTATCTCCTAAGAGGCGCCTCAGTTTCTCTATCTCCGAAGAGGCGCCTCAGTTTCCTTGTCTCCTAAGAGGCGCCTCAGTTTCCCTATCTCCTAAGAGGCGCCTCAGTTTCCCTATCTCCAAAGAGGCGTCTCAGTTTCTCTATCTCCTAAGAGGCGCATCAGTTTCTCTATCTCTTAAGAGGCGCCTCAGTTTCTCTATCTCCTAAGAGGTGCCTCAGTTTCCCTATCTCATGAGAGGCGCCTCAGTTTCCCTATCTCCTAAGAGGCTCCTCAGTTTCTCTATCTCCTAAGAGGCGCCTCCGTTTCTTTATCTCCTAAGAGGCGCCTCAGTTTCTCTATCTCCTAAGAGGCGCCTCAGTTTCCTTGTCTCCTAAGAGGCGCCACAGTTTCTCTATCTCCTAAGAGGCGCCTCAGTTTCTTTGTCTCCTAAGAGGCGCCTCAGTTTCTCTATCTCCTAAGAGGCACCTCAGTTTCTCTATCTCCTAAGAGGCGCCTCAGTTTCCCTATCTCCTAAGAGACGCCTCATTTTCTCTATCTCCTAAGAGGCGCCTCAGTTTCGCTATCTTCTAAGAGGCGCCTCAGTTTCCCTATCTCCTAAGAGGCGCCTCAGTTTCCCTATCTCCTAAGAGGCGCCTCAGTTTCTCTATCTCGTAAGAGGCGCCTCAGTTTCTCTATCTCCTAAGAGGCGCCTCAGTTTCTCTATCTCCTAAGAGGCGCCTCAGTTTCTTTATGTCCTAAGAGGCGCCTCAGCTTCCCTATCTCCTAAGAGGCGCCTCAGTTTCTCTATCTCCTAAGAGGCGCCTCAGTTTCTTTATCTCCTAAGAGGCGCCTCAGTTTCTCTATCTCCTAAGAGGCGCCTCAGTTTCTCTATCTCCTAAGAGGCACCTCAGTTTTTCTATCTCCTAAGAGGCGCCTCAGTTTCTCTATGTCCTAAGAGGCACCTCAGTTTCTCTATCTCCTAAGAGGCGCCTCAGTTTCTCTATCTCGTAAGAGGCACCTTAGTTTCTCTATTTCCTAAGAGGCGCCTCAGTTTCCTCGTCTCCTAAGAGGCGCCTCAGTTTCTTTATCTCCTAAGAGGAGCCTCATTTTCTCTATTTCCTAAGAGGCGCCTTAGTTTCTTTATCTCCTAAGAGGCGCCTCATTTTCTCTATCTCCTAAGAGGCGCCTCAGTTTCCTTGTTTCCTAAGAGGCGCCTCAGTTTCTCTATCACCTATGAGGCGCCTCAGTTTCTTTATCTGCTAAGAGGCGCCTCAGTTTCTCTATCTTCTAAGAGGCGCCACAGTTTCCTTGTCTCCTAAGAGGCGCCTCAGTTTCCTTATCTCCTAAGAGGCGCCTCAGTTTCCTTGTCTCCTAAGAGGCGCCTCAGTTTCTCTATCTCCTAATAGGCGCCTCAGTTTCTCTATCTCCTAAGAGGCGCCTCTGTTTCCTTATCTCCTAAGAGGCGCCTCATTTTCCTTGTCTCCTAAGAGGCGCCTCAGTTTCTCTATCTCCTAAGAGGCGCCTCAGCTTCCTTGTCTTCTAAGAGGCGCCTCAGTTTCTCTATCTCCTAAGAGGCGCCTCAATTTCTCTCTCTCCTAAGAGGCGCCTCAATTTCTCTCTCTCCTAAGAGGCGCCTCAATTTCTCTCTCTCCTAAGAGGCGCCTCAGTTTCTTTATCTCCTAAGAGGCGCCTCACTTTCTCTATCTCCTAAGATGCGCCTCAGTTTCTCTATCTCATAAAAGGCGCCTCAGTTTCTTTATCTTCTAAGATGCGCCACAGTTTCCTTATCTCCTATGAGGTGCCTCAGTTTTCTTGTCTCCTAAGAGACGCTTCAGTTTCCCTATATCCTATGAGGCGCCTCAGTTTCCTTGTCTCCTAAGAGGCGCCTCAGTTTCTTTATCTCCTAAGAGGCGCCTCAGTTTCTCTATCTCGTAAGAGGCGCCGCAGTTTCTCTATCTCCTAAGAGGCGCCTCAGTTTCTCTATCTCCTAAGAGGCGCCTCAGTTTCCCTATCTTCTAAGAGGCGCCTCAGTTTCCTTATCTCCTAAGAGGCGCCTAAGTTTCCTTGTCTCCTTAGAGGCGCTTCAGTTTCCCTATCTCCTAAGAGGCGCCTCAGTTTCCTTGTCTCCTAAGAGGCGCCTCAGTTTCCCTATCTCCTAAGAGGCGCCTCAGTTTCCCTATCTTCTAAGAGGCGCCTCAGTTTCCTTATCTCCTAAGAGGCGCCTCAGTTTCATTGTCTCCTAAGAGACGCTTCAGTTTCCCTATCTCCTAGGAGGCGGCTCAGTTTCCTTGTCTCCTAAGAGGCGCCTCAGTTTCTCTGTCTCCTAAGAGGCGCCTCAGTTTCCTTGTCTCCTAACAGGCGCTTCAGTTTCCCTATCTCCTAGGAGTCGCCTCAATTTCCTTGTCTCCTAAGAGGCGCCTCAGTTTCTCTATCTCCTAAGAGGCGCCTTAATTTCTCTATCTCCTAAGAGGCGCCTCAGTTTCTCTATCTCCTAAGAGGCGACTCAGTTTCTTTATCTTCTAAGAGGCGCCTCAGTTTCTCTATCTCCTAAGATGCGCCTCAGTTTCTCTATCTCCTAAGAGGCGCCTCAGTTTCTCTATCTCCTAAGAGGCGCCTCAGTTTCTCTATCTCCTAAGAGTCGCCTCAGTTTCCCTGTCTCCTAAGAGGCGCCTTAGTTTCTCTATCTCCTAAGAGGCGTCTCAGTTTCCTTGTCTCCTAAGAGGCGCCTCAGTTTCTCTATTTCCTAAGAGGCGCCTAAGTTTCCTTGTCTCCTAAGAGGCGCCTCAGTTTCTCTATCTCTTAAGAGGCGCCTCAGTTTCCTTGTCTTTTAAGAGTCGCCTCAGTTTCTCTATCTCGTAAGAGGCGCCACAGTTTCTTTATCTCCTATGAGGCACCTCAGCTTCTCTATCTCCTAAGAGGCGCCTCAGTTTCTCTATTTCCTAAGAGGCGCCTCAGTTTCCTTGTCTTTTAAGAGTCGCCTCAGTTTCTCTATCTCGTAAGAGGCGCCACAGTTTCTTTATCTCCTATGAGGCGCCTCAGCTTCTCTATCTCCTAAGAGGAGCCTTAGTTTCTCTATCTCCTAAGAGGCGCCTCAGTTTCCTTGTCTCCTAAGAAGCGCCTGAGTTTCTCTATCTCCTAAGAGGCGCCTAAGTTTCCTTGTCTCCTATGAGGCGCCTCAGATTCTTTATCTCCTTAGAGGCGCCTCAGTTTCTCTATCTCCTAAGAGGCGCCTCAGTTTCTGTATCTCCTAAGAGGCGCCTCAGTTTCTCTATCTCCTAAGAGGCGCCTCAGTTTCCTTGTCTCCTAAGAAGCGCCTCAGTTTCTCTATCTCCTAAGAGGCGCCTCAATTTCCTTGTCTCCTAAGAGGCGCCTCAGTTTCTCTATCTCATAAGAGGCGCCTCAGTTTCTCTACCTCCTAAGAGGCGCCTCATTTTCCTTGTCTCCTAATAGGCTCTTCAGTTTCTCTATCTCCTAAGAGGCGCCTCAGTTTCTCTATCTCCTGAGAGGCGCCTCAGTTTCTCTATCTCCTAAGAGGCGCCTCAGTTTCCTTGTCTCCTAAGAGGCGCCTCAGTTTCTCTATCTCCTAAGAGGCGCCTCAGTTTCCTTGTCTCCTAAGAGGCGCCTCTGTTTCTCTATCTCATAAGAGGCGCCTCAGTTTCCTTGTCTCCTAAGAGGCGCCTCAGTTTCCCTATCTCCTAAGAGGCGCCTCATTTTCTCTATCTCCTAAGAGGCGCCTCAGTTTCCCTATCTCCTAAGAGGCGCCTCAGTTTCCCTATCTCCTAAGAGGCGCCTCAGTTTCTCTATCTCCTAAGAGGCGCCTCAGTTTCTTTACCTCCTAAGAGGCGCCTCAGTTTCCTTGTCTCCTAAGAGGCGCCTCAGTTTCTCTATCTCCTAAGAGGTGCCTCAGTTTCCTTGTCTCCTATGAGGCGCCTCAGTTTCTCTATCTCCTAAGACGCGCCTCAGTTTCTTTATCTGCTAAGAGGCGCCTCAGTTTCTCTATCTCCTAAGAGGCACCTCAGTTTCCTTGTCTCCTAAGAGGCGCCTCAGTTTCTTTATCTCTTAAGAGGCGCCTCAGTTTCTTTATCTCCTAAGAGGCGCCTCAGTTTCTCTATCTCCTAAGAGGCGCCTCATTTTCCTTGTCTCCTAAGAGGCGCCTCAGTTTCTGTATCTCCTAACAGGCACCTCAGTTTCTCTATCTCCTAAGAGGCGCCTCATTTTCCCTATCTCCTAAGAGGCGCCTCAGTTTCTCTATCTCCTAAGAGGCACCTCAGTTTCTGTATCTCCTAAGAGGCACCTCAGTTTCTCTATCTCCTAAGAGGCGCCTCAGTTTCCTTGTCTCCTAAGAGGCGCCTCAGTTTCTCTATCTCCTAAGAGGCGCCTCAGTTTCCTAGTCTCCTAAGAGGCGCCTCAGTTTCTCTGTCTCCTAAGAGGCACCTCAGTTTCTCTATCTCCTAAGAGGCGCCTCAGTTTCCCTATCTCCTAAGAGGCGCCTCAGTTTCTCTATCTCCTAAGAGGCGCCTCAGTTTCTCTATCTCCTAAGAGGCGCCTCAGTTTTCCTATGTCCTAAGAGGCGCCTCAGTTTCCCTATCTCCTAAGAGGCGCCTCAGTTTCTCTATCTCATAAGAGGCGCCTCAGTTTCTTTATCTCCTAAGAGGCGCCTCAGTTTCTCTATCTCCTAAGAGGCGCCTCAGTTTCTCTATCTCCTAAGAATCGTCTCAGTTTCTCTATCTCCTAAGAGGCGCCTCAGTTTCTCTATCTCCTAAGAGTCGCCTCAGTTTCCTTGTCTCCTAAGTGGCGCCTAAGTTTCCTTGTCTGCTAATACCATGTACATTTATCCACTATAATCTACCTTGTACGTAACTACTGTCACATTTGCTATGTCTGCTACCGTAAGGTGAAGTCCAGGATCTTCCTTAATTCAAGGTGTAACTTAACAAATCTTTGAGAACAACTGTGTTCCAACTTTGTTGCAGAGGTATAAGCTTTGCTCACACCTCTGCAACACACCTGTCCTCAAAAATTTATTAAGTTATACCATGAATTAAGGAAAGATCCTGGACTTCACCTTACGATAACAGACATAGCAAATGTGACGGTAATTACGGATAAAGTAGATTATAGGGGAAAATAACATAGCAGAGGACAGGGGAAGTGACGTCTCCCTTGAACCTATTATAATGGCAGCATCACTTGTTAACATCTGAATCTCTGATTATTTTGTGCAGCATCAGCTGCTTCCACAGGAACATTGGTAAGTTTCTATCTTGACCTTCCCTCTGTTGGAGAATAAGGTTCTTCTTAAATACCAATAGATACCCACCGTTTTCTTTTATCCTGAGCCAACTATATCAACTGTGTTATTAGCCCCTGGCTGTCTTCAAGACCCCCTGGCTGTCTTCAAGACCCCTGGCTGTCTTCAAGACCCCTGGCTGTCTTCAATTCCCCTGGTTGTCTTCAAGACCCCTGGCTGTCTTCAAGACCCCTGGCTGTCTTGAAGACCCCTGGCTGTCTTCAAGTCCCCTGGTTGTCTTCAAGACCCCTGGCTGTCTTCAAGACCCCCTGGCTGTCTTCAAGACCCCTGGCTGTCTTCAAGACCCCTGGCTGTCTTCAAGTCCCCTGGTTGTCTTCAAGACCCCTGGCTGTCTTCAAGACCCCTGGCTGTCTTCAAGACCCCCTGGCTGTCTTCAAGACTCCTGGCTGTCTTCAAGGCCCTTGTCTCTCTTCAAGACCCCTGGCTGCCTTCAAGATCCCTTGCTGCCTTTTAGATCCCTGGCTGCCTTCAAGACCCCTGGCTATCTTCAATTCCCTTGTCTCTCTTCAAGACCCCTGGCTGTCTTCAAGACCCCTGGCTGTCTTGAAGACCCCTGGCTGTCTTCAAGTCCCCTGGTTGTCTTCAAGACCCCTGGCTGTCTTCAAGACCCCCTGGCTGTCTTCAAGACCCCTGGCTGTCTTCAAGACCCCTGGCTGTCTTCAAGACCCCTGGCTGTCTTCAAGACCCCTGGCTGTCTTCAAGACCCCCTGGCTGTCTTCAAGACCCCTGGCTGTCTTCAAGGCCCTTGTCTCTCTTCAAGACCCCTGGCTGCCTTCAAGATCCTGCTTGATCAGACCCTGATCCACCATGAAACCTGGTCTTAGATCGAGCCGCGGGGGCGTTGACCCCCAAAACCGTCTCCAGGTACACTGTTATGAGTAAGTTTTACATTATTCTCCGAATTTTCTTATTGTTCTTTATAAACTTCGAAATTGAGTTCTTGATCCCTTACGTTGTTTCTTCCATCGTTCTCGTGATTATCTTCTCTCATGCTCCGCTAACAAGAGCATAAGAAGGAACACTGCAACAGGCTTACTGGCCTATGCGACCCAGGTCCAAGTCTCCCACCGGCTTAAACCAACGTCTTGACCTAGTCAGGTGAGTCACATTCACTTAAGTAAGGAGCACGGCATCTTACCTGGTAGCACAAGCTAGTCAGGTCCAACTCACGTCCACCCTCACCCACTCGTCTATTTATCCAACCTATCTATGACGGTACTCGGGAGTTTGTTCCACTCATCCACAACCAAACCAGTGTTTTCCTATATCCTTCATGACCCTGAATTTTTCCAGTTTAAAACCATTACTGCGAGTCCTGTCTATGCTAGATATTTTTAGCACGCTATTTACATTCCCTTCATTAATTCCTGTTTTCCATTTATACACCTGAATCATATCTCCCCCTAATTCTACGCCTTTCGAGAGAGTGCAGATTCAGGGCCTCAGTCTATCCTCATAGGGAAGATTCTGATACATGGGATCAACTTTGTTATCCTCGTTTATTCCTCATGGTTTGGTTTATATCTGACACATTTCAAGAATGATAAGAACAGAATAACAATTACCTAAAATAAGTATTTTACTAATAATATTCAAATTATTATTTTGTTGGTTGATTGGTTGTTATTATTGCTGTTGTTTTGGTAGTTGCAAAACCTTTCAAATCATTTTGGCCACTCATTTTTCCCATAGATATTGATATACCCTTGAAAATAATTGACTCCCCTCAAAAGCTTAAAACACAGATGTAAATCCGGCTTTGAAGTGATACCCAGGGGACCCTGGCTCGTCGTGTTGCAAGTGTGTAGGTGCTAGGTTACTATTTAGTGGCTCCGGGTTGAACCTGGTTTAAGTAGGTGTATTTATGCACCATAAGGAAGATAGCATGCGCCCCTCTTTGACCACAAATGCAGGGGGCTTGAGCTAGAGTTCGCCACAGTCACGCTACTGTGGGATTCGTTTGTGAAAATCTGCATTTATGGTCACAGTGGTTGCCCATTTTAACCTCTCTATGGGGTTTTAGAAATATACCTAGTTGGATGAATTTTATTAGAGCCAGTTAGCCAAGTAGCTAACTCACTGGCCTATGAGTTTTATTACTCAATTGCTATGGGTTTAAACTCATCCCGATCCGTGATTTGTTTTCAGCTGTGTTATTACGATATCGTGAGCCATGATATTATGGGTATAATTGCCGTTATGATACCTGCTGCAGAACCAACAACAGTGTTTAAAAAACAGTCCGCCTCACTTTAAGACTGAAGAAGCTGAGAAACTGACCTGTCAAAATTTACAAGCCACAAGCTACTGGGAAGCGGTTCTTAGAATGCTTATCCACCGAAGATGGATGGATGTCCTATGGAATATTTCACGTCTTCTAAGGACATCAGTCTCTGGTTGGTACTTCATGAAAGCGAGTATCCTGGGAGAGTAACAGTTGTATCATCCTTCTACTGACTGATATTGTTCCCACAACTGAAACTTGCATCTTATTAACTATATTTTGATGTTGACCATGCTGACAGATATGACCAGATTCCTGTTTTCATATCTGATTAGCTGTTTCTCTTAAAGCTCTTAGAATTATTAATAATAAACCACACTTCAGCTGTCTGAAGAAAGCTATACTTAAGCTTGGAGGGTCAGCATATGATGTGCTTTCTAGGATACATTAGATTTGTAATGACTGGCACGGAGATGGGTGAAAATCTATAAGTAATATACGCTGGGAATAATGTGAAGCATATTCTATCAGGAAAAACGATTCCGAGAGCATTGACGGTCATCTGGTCATGTATTCTGTGCTTAGCCCAGTTCTAACATTATGATCACAGTGGAGGGAACTAGCGACGATTTCAATGAAATTTGCTTATTGTTCGATGACTTACTGACTGGAGGAAATTGCCCCATGAATTATGTGTTAGCTAAACAATCTCACAGATTAATTAACAACGTATAAAGCCGCAGGATTATGATCATAATATACGCAGACGGTGGAGATTCAAAGAAGTGCACTGGAGACTGCAAGTTGCACACTGCAACACTTCCAGTTTTTGCTGCCACTGGTTACAAACTGTATACCACATCTACACGACAATACTTACAGATGATGAGTAAACTCGAGAGTACTGTTTCTGAAGTTTACACTTCATCAGAGGACTACATGTTACTCAGGGAAGTGTGACAGATTGTGGGGAAGCTTGTCGAGAGACCTAATAATGACAGATTCTGAATAGAAGTATCAGAGGACATGGTGGGGGACACGTGGTGGGGGACACATGGTGTGGGGACACATGGTGGGGACACATGGTGGGGGACACATGGTGGGGGACACATGGTAGGGGGACACATGGTGGGGACACATGGTGGGGGACACATGGTGGGGGACACATGGTGGGGGGACACGTGGTGGGGGACACATGGTGGGGGGACACATGGTGGGGACACATGGTGGGGGACACATGGTGGGGGACACATGGTGGGGACACATGGTGGGGGGACACATGGTGGGGGACACATGGTGGGGGACACATGGTGGGGGACACATGGTGGGGGACATATGGTGGGGAACACATGGTGGGGGACACATGGTGGGGGACACATGGTGGGGGACACATGGTGGGGGACACATGGTGGGGACACATGGCGGGGGACACATGGTGGGGGACACATGGTGGGGGACACATGGTGGGGGACACATGGTGGGGGACACATGGTGGGGGACACATGGTGGGGGACACATGGTGGGGGACACATGGTGGGGGACAGTTGAACATCAACTTCTGTTGGTAATGTCAGTTTTATATCTGCCTAAATAAACAAGTGAAGGAGTTTACAGGTGTTTGTTACACAAGGAGTGACCAACATGTGACCACCACAACAACGACATGTATTTCGGTCGCTGCGAGATCCCAGGAAGGTATCCCGGTATTCCATGATCCCAATCCCAGGAAGGTATCCCGGTATTCCATGATCCCAATCCGAGGAAGGTATCCCGGTATTCCATGATCCCAATCCGAGGAAGGTATCCCGGTATTCCATGATCCAAATCCGAGGAAGGTATCCCGGTATTCCATGATCCCAATCCGAGGAAGGTATCCCGGTATTCCATGATCCAAATCCGAGGAAGGTATCCCGGTATTCCATGATCCCAATCCGAGGAAGGTATCCCGGTATTCCATGATCTCAGTCCGAGGAAGGTATCCCGGTATTCCATGATCCCAGTCCGAGGAAGGTATCCCGGTATTCCATGATCCCAGTCCGAGGAAGGTATCCCGGTATTCCATGATCCCAATCCGAGGAAGGTATCCCGGTATTCCATCATCCCAGTCCGAGGAAGGTATCCCGGTATTCCATGATCCCAATCCGAGGAAGGTATCCCGGTATTCCATGATCCCAATCCGAGGAAGGTATCCCGATATTCCATGATCTCAGTCCGAGGAAGGTATCCCGGTATTCCATGATCCCAGTCCGAGGAAGGTATCCCGGTATTCCATGATCCCAGTCCGAGGAAGGTATCCCGGTATTCCATGATCCCAATCCGAGGAAGGTATCCCGGTATTCCATCATCCCAGTCCGAGGAAGGTATCCCGGTATTCCATGATCCCAATCCGAGGAAGGTATCCCGGTATTCCATGATCCCAATCCGAGGAAGGTATCCCGGTATTCCATGATCCCAATCCGAGGAAGGTATCCCGGTATTCCATGATCCCAATCCGAGGAAGGTATCCCGGTATTCCATGATCCCAATCCGAGGAAGGTATCCCGGTATTCCATGATCCCAGTCCGAGGAAGGTATCCCGGTATTCCATGATCCCAATCCGAGGAAGGTATCCCGGTATTCCATGATCCCAATCCGAGGAAGGTATCCCGATATTCCATGATCCCAGTCCGAGGAAGGTATCCTGGTATTCCATGATCCCAATCCGAGGAAGGTATCCCGGTATTCCATGATCCCAATCCGAGGAAGGTATCCCGGTATTCCATGATCCCAATCCGAGGAAGGTATCCCGGTATTCCATGATCCCAATCCGAGGAAGGTATCCCGGTATTCCATGATCCCAATCCGAGGAAGGTATCCCGGTATTCCATGATCCCAATCCGAGGAAGGTATCCCGGTATTCCATGATCCCAATCCGAGGAAGGTATCCCGGTATTCCATGATCCCAGTCCGAGGAAGGTATCCCGGTATTCCATGATCCCAATCCGAGGAAGGTATCCCGGTATTCCATGATCCCAATCCGAGGAAGGTATCCCGGTATTCCATGATCCCAATCCGAGGAAGGTATCCCGGTATTCCATGATCCCAATCCGAGGAAGGTATCCCGGTATTCCATGATCCCAATCCGAGGAAGGTATCCCGGTATTCCATGATCCCAATCCGAGGAAGGTATCCCGGTATTCCATGATCCCAGTCCCTTGTACCTCAATGCAAGCGACTGGAATAGTGCAGAGTGCGGCATAACACTATACATGATCCCAGTCCCTTGTACCTCAATGCAAGCGACTGGAATAGTGCGGAGTGCGGCATAACACTATACATGATCCCAGTCCCTTGTACCTCAATGCAAGCGACTGGAATAGTGCAGAGTGCGGCATAAGACTATAACACAATCACATATTAGTGCTGAATATTACCAGGGAATCGCTACAATCATTCGTAAGTCATCATATGGAAACTAACATCCAAATTCCTTCAAAAAAAAAATGAAAATTAGGACATACACGATCCAACCCAAACTCAAACATCATAAAACCACAATCACAATAAGACTAAGACTCACAGGAGTCACGTCATCAAAGTTATTAACATGAAAAAACATGAAGCGAATCAGATGTGACATTCACAAACGATAGAATAAAAAACTTGATTTAATTTGATCTAATTTGTGCCAAAAAATGTGGGATGGAATCTACGCAAACTAAAGATAATCCAAACGTATGACAGGAGATTAATTGATCTGTTTTTTTCGACCCCTTTGTGGGGTCTTCTGCAGCTGATGATGATCTCAGGAGGAAGTCGAAATATACACAGCAATTAATCTCTTGAGTTTCAGTCTGCATAATCTAAATTTGTCTCTACGATTATATTGTAAAGAAATATATTATATTTAAGTCTAGTGTACATAACATGCAAGTATTTGAGAATGTTTCCAGAGTATGCAAATGGTTGTACTCACCTGGTTGTACTCACCTGGTTGTACTTGCCTGGTTGTACTTACCTGGTTGTACTTACCTGGTTGTACTCACCTGGTTGTACTCACCTGGTTGTACTCACCTGGTTGTACTTGCCTGGTTGTACTTACCTGGTTGTACTCACCTGGTTGTACTTGCCTGGTTGTACTTACCTGGTTGTACTCACCTGGTTGTACTTGCCTGGTTGTACATACTGGTTATACTCGCCTGGTTGTACTCACCTGGTTGTACTCACCTGGTTGTATTCACCTGGTTGTACTCACCTGGTTGTACTCACCTTGTTGTACTTGCCTGGTTGTACTTACCTGGTTGTACTCACCTGGTTGTACTCACCTGGTTGTACTTGCCTGGTTGTACTTGCCTGGTTGTACTTACCTGGTTGTACTCACCTGGTTGTACTCACCTGGTTGTACTCACCTGGTTGTACTTGCCTGGTTGTACTTACCTGGTTGTACTCACCTGGTTGTACTCACCTGGTTGTACTCACCTGGTTGTACTTGCCTGGTTGTACTTACCTGGTTGTACTCACCTGGTTGTACTTGCCTGGTTGTACTTACCTGGTTGTACTCACCTGGTTGTACTTGCCTGGTTGTACTTACCTGGTTGTACATACTGGTTATACTCGCCTGGTTGTACTCACCTGGTTGTACTCACCTGGTTGTACTCACCTGGTTGTATTCACCTGGTTGTACTCACCTGGTTGTACTCACCTTGTTGTACTCACCTGGGTGTACTTACCTGGTTGTACTTACCTGGGTGTGCTCACCTGGTTGTACTCACCTGGTTGTACTCACCTGGTTGTATTCACCTGGTTGTACTCACCTGGTTGTACTCACCTGGTTTTACTCGCCTGGTTGTACTTGCCTGGTTGTACTCACCTGGTTGTACTCGCCTGGTTGTACTTGCCTGGTTGTACTCACCTGGTTGTACTTACCTGGTTGTACTCACCTGGTTATACTCACCTGGTTGTACTTGCCTGGTTGTACTCACCTGGTTATACTCACCTGGTTGTACTTGCCTGGTTGTACTCACCTGGTTGTACTTACCTGGTTGTACTCACCTGGTTGTACTTGCCTGGTTGTACTCACCTGGTTATACTCACCTGGTTGTACTTGCCTGGTTGTACTCACCTGGTTATACTCACCTGGTTGTATTTGCCTGGTTGTACTCACCTGGTTATACTCACCTGGTTGTACTTGCCTGGTTGTACATACTGGTTATACTCGCCTGGTTGTACTCACCTGGTTGTACTCACCTGGTTGTATTCACCTGGTTGTACTCACCTGGTTGTACTCACCTGGTTGTACTCACCTGGTTGTACTCACCTGGTTGTACTCACCTGGTTGTACTCACCTGGTTGTACTCACCTGGTTGTACTCACCTGGTTGTACTTGCCTGGTTGTACTCACCTGGTTGTACTCAATTGGGTGTGCTCACCTGGTTGTACTCACCTGGTTGTACTCACCTGGTTGTACTCACCTGGTTGTACTCACCTGGTTGTACTCACCTGGTTGTACTCACCTGGTTGCACTCACCTGGGTGTGCTCACCTGGTTGTACTCTCCTGGTTGTACTCACCTGGTTGTACTCACCTGGTTGTACTCACCTGGTTGTACTCACCTGGTTGTACTCACCTGGTTGTACTTGCCTGGTTGTACTCACCTGGTTGTACTCACCTGGGTGTGCTCACCTGGTTGTACTCACCTGGTTGTACTCACCTGGTTGTACTCACCTGGTTGTACTCACCTGGTTGTACTCACCTGGTTGTACTCACCTGGTTGTACTCACCTGGGAGTGCTCACCTGGTTGTACTCACCTGGCTGTACTCACCTGGTTGTACTCACCTGGTTGTACTCACCTGGTTGTACTCACCTGGTTGTACTCACCTGGTTGTACTCACCTGGTTGTACTCACCTGATTGTACTCACCTGGTTGTCCTCACCTGGTTGTCCTCACCTGGTTGTACTCACCTGGTTGTACTCACCTGGTTGTACTCACCTGGTTGTACTCACTGGTTGTACTCACCTGGTTGTACTCACCTGGTTGTACTCACCTGGTTGCACTCACCTGGTTGTACTCACCTGGTTGTACTCACCTGGTTGTACTCACCTGGTTGTACTCACCTGGTTGTACTCACCTGGTTGTCCTCACCTGGTTGTACTCACCTTGTTGTACTCACCTGGCTGTACTTACCTGGTTGTACTCACCTGGTTGTACTCACCTGGTTGTACTCACCTAGTTGTACTCACCTGGTTGTACTCACCTGGTTGTACTCACCTGGTTGTCCTCACCTGGTTGTACTCACCTGGTTGTACTCACCTGGTTGTACTTACCTGGTTGTACTCACCTGGTTGTACTCACCTGGTTGTACTCACCTAGTTGTACTCACCTGGTTGTACTCACCTGGTTGTACTCAACTAGTTGTACTCACCTGGTTGTACTCACCTGGTTGTACTCACCTGGTTGTACTCACCTAGTTGTACTCACCTGGTTGTACTCACCTGGTTGTACTAACCTGGTTGTACTCACCTGGTTGTACTTACCTGGTTGTACTCACCTGGTTGTACTCACCTGGTTGTACTCACCTGGTTGTCCTCACCTGGTTGTCCTCACCTGGTTGTACTTACCTGGTTGTACTCACCTGGTTGTACTCACCTGGTTGTACTCACCTAGTTGTACTCACCTGGTTGTACTCACCTGGTTGTACTCACCTGGTTGTACTCACCTGGTTGTACTCACCTGGTTGTACTCACCTGGTTGTACTCACCTGGTTTCACTCACCTGGTTGTACTCACCTGGTTGTACTCACCTGGTTGTACTCACCTGGTTGCACTCACCTGGTTGTACTCACCTGGTTGTACTCACCTAGTTGTACTCACCTGGTTGTACTCACCTGGTTGTACTCACCTGGTTGTCCTCACCTGGTTGTACTCACCTGGTTGTATTCACCTGGTTGTACTTACCTGGTTGTACTCACCTAGTTGTACTCACCTGGTTGTACTCACCTGGTTGTACTCACCTAGTTGTACTCACCTGGTTGTACTCCCCTGGTTGTACTCACCTGGTTGTCCTCACCTGGTTGTACTCACCTGGTTGTTCTCACCTGGTTGTACTTACCTGGTTGTACTCACCTGGTTGTACTCACCTGGTTGTACTCATGTAGTTGTACTCACCTGGTAGTACTCACCTGGTTGTACTCACCTAGTTGTACTCACCTGGTTGTACTCACCTGGTTGTACTCACCTGGTTGTACTCACCTGGTTGTACTTACCTGTTTGTCCTCACCTGGTTGTACTCACCTGGTTGTACTCACCTAGTTGTGGTTGCTGGGGTCGAGTAGCAACTCCTGGCCCCGCCTCTTCACTGGCCACTACACGGTCACTCTTCCCGCTCCATGAGCTTTATCATACCTCTTCTTAAGGCTATGTATGGATCCTGCCTCCACTACACTACCAAGAGTATTCCACTTCCTGACAACTCTGTGACTGAAGAAATACTTCCTAACATCCCTGTGATTCATCAGAGTCTTCAACTTCCAACTGTGACCCCTTGTTGCTGTGACCCACTAACTTGATATAACCTGGGATAACTAAATGTGGACAAACACTGACTTATAACTAATCACAAGAGACATTCTCAAATTATTTCTGAGTAACTATTTTAATTAATAAAACTGGTAAATAACTTACACAACCTGACATTAAGAGAGGGATTCTTATGAGGAAAACATCGTGTAATAAAGTTGGTAGAATTACCGACAATATGTAAAGTAAAAGGACACAAGTGCAACTAATGTGACATTTATTGTGGCAACGTTTCGCTCTTCAGGAGCTTTATCAAGCCATTACCTGGCTTGATAAAGCTCCTGGAGAGCGAAACGTTGCCACAATAAATGTCACATTAGGAAGACATCTGTTCTAATTATTATTGTTAAAATAAGCAATAAGCTTTAAACCTACATACAACTCTCAGCTCTTAAAGTTTCAAGCTGAGCTGAAGATGCATTTTTTCAGTTATTTCGCAGAACCCAATAAAATTTGTGGACTCAGGTTTAATTTGACAAAATTAGTGGCCACACAGGTTTAACCAAACAAATTTTGTGGCCTCAAAAGTTTAACCCAACAAAATCTGTGGCCACACAAGTTAAACCCAACAAAAAAAACTGTGGCCTAAAAAGTTTAACCCAACAAAATCTGTGGCCACACAAGTTTAACCCAACAAAATCTGTGGCCTCACAAGTTTAACCCAACAAAATCTGTGGCCACACAAGTTTAACCCAAAAAAATCTGTGGCCACACAAGTTTAACCCAACAAAATCTGTGGCCTCGAAAGTTTAACCCAACAAAATCTGTGGCCACACAAGTTTTACCCTACAATATCTGTGGCCTCACAAGTTTAACCCAACAAAATCTGTGGCCACACAATTTTAACCCAACAATATCTGTGGCCACACAAGTTTAACCCAACAAAATCTGTGGACTCACAAGTTTAACCCAACAAAATCTGTGGCCTCACAAGTTTTACCCAACAATATCTGTGGCCATACAAGTTTTACCCAACAATATCTGTGGCCATACAAGTTTAACCCAACAAAATCTGTGGACTCACAAGTTTAACCCAACAAAATCTGTGGACTCACAAGTTTAACCCAACAAAATCTGTGGCCACACAAGTTTTACCCAACAATATCTGTGGCCATACAAGTTTAACCCAACAAAATCTGTGGCCACGCAAGTTTAACCCAACAAAATCTTTGGCCACACAAGTTAAACCAAAAAAATCTGTGGCCACACAAGTTTAACCCAACAAAATCTGTGGCCTCACAAATTTAACCCAACAAAATCTGTGGCCTCACAAGTTTAGCCCAACAAAATCTGTGGCCACACAAGTTTAGCCCAACAAAATCTGTGGCCACACAAGTTTAACCCATCAAAATCTGTGGCAACACAAGTTTAACCAAACAAAATCTGTGGCCACACAAGTTTAACCCAACAAAATCTGTGGCCACACAAGTTTAACCCAACAAAATCTGTGGCCACACAAGTTTAACCCAACAAAATCTGTGGCCACACAAGTTTAACCCAACAAAATCTGTGGCCACATAAGTTTAACCCATCAAAATCTGTGGCAACACAAGTTTAACCAAACAAAATCTGTGGCCACACAAGTTTAACCCAACAAAATCTGTGGCCACACAAGTTTAACTCAACAAAATCTGTGGTCTCACAAGTTTAACCCAACAAAATCTGTGGCCACACAAGTTTAACCAAACAAAATCTGTGGCCACACAAGTTTAACCCAACGAAATCTGAGGCCTCACAAGTTTAACCCAACTAAATCTGTGGCCACACAAGTTTAACCCAACAAAATATGTGGCCACACAAGTTTAACTCAACAAAAACTGTAGCCACACAAGTTTAACCCAAGAAAATCTGTGGTCACACAAGTTTAACCCAAAAAAATCTGTGGCCACACAATTTTAACCCAACAAAATCTGTGGCCACACAAGTTTAACCCAACAAAATCTGTGGCCACACAAGCTTAACCCAACAAAATATGAGGCCTCACAAGTTAAACCCAACTAAATCTGTGGCCACATAAATTTAACCCAACAATATCTGTGGCCACACAAGTTTAACCCAACAAAATCTGTGGCCACACAAGTTTAACCCAACAAAATCTGTGGCCACACAAGTTTAACCCAACAATATCTGTAGCTACACAAGTTTAACCCAACAAAATCTGTGGCCACACAAGTTTAACCCAACTAAATCTATGGCCACACAAGTTTAACCCAACAATATATGTGGCCACACAAGTTTAACCCAATAAAATCTGTGGCCACACAAGTTTAACCCAACAAAATCTGTGGCCACACAAGTTTAACCCAACAAAATCTGTGACCACACAAGTTTAACCCAACAAAATCTGTGGCCACACAAGTTTAACCCATCAAAATCTGTGGCCACTCAAGTTTAATCCAACACAATCTGTGACCACACAAGTTTAACCCAACAATATCTGTGGCTACACAAGTTTAACCCCACAAAATCTGAGGCCACACAAATTTAACCCAACTAAATCTGTGGCCACACAAGTTTAACCCAACAATATCTGTGGCCACACAAGTTTAACCCAACAAAATCTGTGGCCACACAAGTTTAACCCAACAAAATCTGTGGCCACACAAGTTTATCCCAACAAAATCTGTGGCCACGCAAGTTTAACCCAACAAAATCTGTGGCCACACAGGTTTAACCCAACAAAATCTGTGGCCACACAAATTTAACCAAACAAAATCTGTGGCCTCACAAGTTTAACCCAACAAAATCTGTGGCCACACAAGTTTAACCCAACAAAATCTATGGCCACACAAGTTTAACCCAACAAAATCTGTGGCCTCACAAGTTTAACCCAACTAAATCTGTGGCCACACAAATTTAACCCAACAATATCTGTGGCCACACAAGTTTAACCCAACAAAATCTGTGGCCACACAAGTTTAACCCAACAAAATCTGTGACCACACAAGTTTAACCAAACAAAATCTGTGGCCACACAAGTTTAACCCAACAAAATCTGTGGCCACACAAGTTTAACCCAACAAAATCTGTGGCCACACAAGTTTAACCCAACAAAATCTGTGGCCACACAAGTTTAACCAAACAAAATCTGTGGCCACACAAGTTTAACCCAACAAAATCTGTGGCCACACAAGTTTAACCCAACAAAATCTGTGGCCACACAAGTTTAACCCAACAAAATCTGTGGCCACACAAGTTTAACCAAACAAAATCTGTGGCCACACAAGTTTAACCCAACAAAATCTGTGGCCACACAAGTTTAAGCCAACAAAATCTGTGGCCACACAAGTTTAACCCAACAAAATCTGTGGCCACACAAGTTTAACCCAACAAAATCTGTGGCCACACAAGTTTAACCCAACAAAATCTGTGGCCACACAAGTTTAACCCAACAAAATCTGTGGCCACACAAGTTTAACCCAACAAAATCTGTGGCCACACAAGTTTAACCCAACAAAATCTGTGGCCACACAAGTTTAACCCAACAAAATCTGTGGCCACACAAGTTTAGCCCAACAAAATCTGTGGCCACACAAGTTTAGCCCAAGAAACATCCCATTCACTGCACAAGACGCATCAGTCACTGATGATAGATATCCTTCAGAAGTGTCATATTTTGATCAGAAAAAAGTGGTAATACCACAGGGATCACACAGCATCTGTGGAATGGAAGGGATGCAAATTCGATTCCAGAAAAAAAAGGGTAAGACCGGTTCCTTGGATGAAGAGCTCGTCACCAGCATCAAGGGAAAAAGTAATGCAATACGGTAAAATAAGACTACAATATTTAGAGGCTAGAAGTAGGAAAATGGCCGATCAGAGGAGCCTTTATTCAGTAATCTCAAGGAAAGAAATATGTGACAATGGCTTATGTAACATTGTGTATAGAGCCACCAAGTAAGTATACACAAATACAGTTATACAAGTATACACATAGATTATAATACATCGCAGCACATGTGTAGAGATCTTGGGATAACCCAAAAAAGTCAGTGACTCATTTCGACTGGTGTCATTTAATTTCCATAAATCCTCTCGATGCATCTTCCCGAAGATACATTACACAAGCGTTGAAAATTTGAAGCCGTTCGAGAAAGGTATTCTCGAGCAATAAGCGAAAATTTGTTATGCAACAAACAATATTGGTGCTGAAAAAATGCTTCCAAAAAATAGGAGAGTCTCCCCCCATTAAACCAAAAACCTTCGTAAATCATTAAGGAGCTGCCGACTGGAAATTCTGTAGCTCTTGGGATGAAGCCTGTAACTACTATTATAATCCTGGTGTCAGAGTATACCTGGAGTATACCTGGAGTATACCTGGAGAAGGTTTCCAGGACCAACGCTCCCGCGGCTCCGTCTGTGACCAGAGGGAGAAATTCAAGAAAGAGTTCTAGCAGGTTGGCTTACAGTAAAACTTAAATGAGTTTGTGCTTCTACCTGTGAGTCGACACAAGTAGAGACAGGACACTTGTTTACCCTTCTCATCCTCTAGGGTAAATTTAATATCTTTATTTCTACCAGTACATGTACAAGGTATACAGACCATAGCTGACATCCATGATATACTACTGTATAGAAAGCCGCTTGTTATGCTGAGCATTTCCCGCAAATTCGGTCAATTTTGTCCCAGGATGCGACCCACACCAGTCGACTAACATCAAGGTACCTATTTTACTGATGGGTGAACAGGGACAGCAGGTTATCTTCAGGAAACGCGTTCTTGTGTTTTCCAGCCGTACCGGAGATTCGAACTCCGGACCTCAGTGTGTGAGCTGAGTGCGCTACCGATCGAATAACGGGACTGTCCTCCACACATCCCATCCATGTAGGTGATCTAAGAATGCTATATAGGATCCACCTAGATTCCAAGTCTCGCATACATAAATTAGCCAGGACTACATTAAAGGGAGCCTATGGGTGACTCTTCTGAAAGGTGATTCATCAACCAGGTTGACTCCGTTACCTGACGTTGTTAGGGATTTATGTTGTTTATAATTAGTAACGTTAGCAAAATAGTCGTTCAGATTATCATGGAATATAACTTCGATAAACATCCTTGACTCTTGTATTAACTCTACCATGAATCTGTATATTTGCAAAAATCAGGCACTTACAGAGCTGGTACGAACATTCTACATAGCAATCCTCAGAAAAAAAAAAATACCACGGATGAGGTTAGAACCTGCGATCAGAGAGTCTCGTAACTCCAGACCGACGTGTTAGCCACTGGTCCAGCTGGCTACAATAAGATTCATCCAACTAGGTATATTTATACACAGTAGGAAGGTTAGCACAGGCACCACTGAGACCACAAATGCAAATTTTTTACAGACGAATCTCCAGCTAGCGTGGCCAGGACGAACTCTAACTCAAGTCCTCTCAAAGCCGTCAACGGCAATCCTCAAAACACATTCGTGGTGAAAGCAAATTTGCCTAGTCCTTGGCAGTCCTTCCTCTCTCTCTCTCTCTCTCTCTCTCTCTCTCTTTCCTTTCCAATCACTGAACATGTCTCCCTCTTACTTCTCCCTAACTTAATTACCTTTCTCATTCTCTTGGCCAGATTACCTTAACTAACTTACAGTTTTCATTCTCAGAACATCCAGTTCTCCTGCTACTCCTTTCTTGCCCTTTTCCCAAATTCTATTTACTTTTAAATGTCCAACATTCATTTTCTCAGTCCCCTCTTTTATCTTATGAGGCTCGTTTGTGGATATTGTAAGACTGTTCCAGCTGGAGACCAAGGAAGAAATCAAGTAAATCTTTATAGTGAGAATATTTTAGTTAACGCAGGTTTTGTATTCCGAAACATAATTACTAGTCTCTCATCATACAAAGGTTTAGTGAGTGTATACATAGGGTTATTATACATGATTTGTAAATATAGGCTGGGGTCCACCTCTAGTGTAAATTGTGGGACCCACAGCCTTGGAGAAGTGGATAAATATTATTACGTATTTGTCACTGATTATAATGCGAAATCTCATCCAGCTCCTCAGAGCTGGAGCGCGTGCCCGAAATACAGCAGGCATTACCCTCTCTGAACAGCCGTACTGAGTGGCTGGAACAGAAAACTAGCTGCCCTGGGATCCCAAGTTAAACCATACCACAGGTGGGGTTTGAACCCGTGGTCAGAGAGTCTCAAAACTCCAGACCGTCGCGTTAGCCACTGGGACAGTTTTGAAACTCTCTGACCGGGGTTCAAACCCCACCAGTGATATGGTTTGTTTGCAATCGTGAGTCGTCCCTAGTTACCCTGATGAGTCTTTTGCCTAGCTCCTTGAGGAACTTACATACACTCTTTCCCCATGAGCCAAGGGTCTCCGAGCCTATGGGAACAAACATATAATGGTGGCAAGTTCTTCGTATTTTCTAGACTTTTGGGAATCCCTGAAGCTGGCAGCTGCGCCTCCTTCCTCCCTGGTGTATTGGAGATAAGTATCAGCCAAGGTAGATGCACATGTGTAGTCCAACAACACCTGCTTACCGTCTATCCAGGCTTGAAGGGTGATACCATCCCGACGCTCTTTGCTGCCATCAAATCTGCATAGTTGGGATGGCTCCCATATTGCTGGGCATCTGGCAGATGTGAGGCTCCTCTTAATAATGTTATTAACCTCCTCATGTCTTGCAATCTTTCCCTCTAATTTACGGCACACAAGACCATGGTAACCGAACTAGTTTGCATTATGGGATATATTATATAGAGGATATATACGGGATCTAAAGATGATGTGTAAGTTCCACTTAAAGGTTAAATATTGGGACGCAAGGCCATGCTTGTGGCTCGCTGGAGTGTGATGGGAATCAGCGTCCAAAACAATTTTGTGGCGCTCTCGACTGGACCAAAGTCACATTCACTCAACTGGACCAAAGTCACATTCACTCAACTGGACCAAAGTCACATTCACTCAACTGGACCAAAGTCACATTCACTCAACTTGACCAAAGTCACATTCACTCAACTGGACCAAAGTCACATTCACTCAACTGGACCAAAGTCACATCCAGTCAACTGGACCAAAGTCACATTCACTCAACTGGACCAAAGTCACATTCACTCAACTGGACCAAAGTCACATTCACTCAACTGGACCAAAGTCACATTCACTCAATTGGACCAAAGTCACATTCACTCAACTGGACCAAAGTCACATTCGGTCAACTGGACCAAAGTCACATTCAATCAATTGGACCAAAGTCACATTCACTCAACTGGACCAAAGTCACATTCGCTCAACTGGACGAATGTTATACTTTAAACTGGAAAAATCTTGTTCCTGGAATCCTGGACTAATGTCACACAGCTAAACCTGTCGAAGGTGACACCGACTAAATTAGACGTAAGTCGTAACTACCAAATGTAACAAATGTTACACTCACTAAACTGGTTGACTGTGTCACCAAACTGGTTGACTGTGTCACTAAACTGGTTGACTGTGTCACTAAACTGGTTGACTGTGTCACTAAACTGGCTGACTGTGTCACCTACTAAACTGGTTGACTGTGTCACCTTCTTAACTGGCTGACTGTGTCACCTACTAAACTGGTTGACTGTGTCATTAAACTGGTTGACTGTGTCACCTATTAAACTGGTTGACTGTGTCACTAAACTGGTTGACTGTGTCACTAAACTGGTTGACTGTGTCACCTACTAAACTGGTTGACTGTGTTATCATGTGGGAGTTCGATACGTGGATTAGGGTAGAAATACTCACGTAGGCTGTTATACGTATAATTACTGTTATGTGGACAGAGCTCTTGCCAGCCGTACCTATCTCCTTGGTTACACTCGTAAAACTGACTAGCCGTCTGGCCAGTACCCCGTAGTGGGTGTTTTGAAATAGTGTCAGCTCAGCACAATATGAAGACCGTGACTCAAGACGGTTGGTCGTTGAGTCAACGGACGGTTACGGTAACTGGTTACTAGACTGGTAACTGGTTACTACTACTGAGAGCTCGGCGACGCTAACGTATGTCGTCCCGACATACAACTAATACAAACTAGAGATGGCAGGTATACGGCTTGGGCTGATTCTATACAATGTCAAAGTACACAACATGAAACATTATAGATACATAAGTAGAACATTGGAATGAAAGCTTACGTAACTGAAACTGTAATGTAATACAAGGTATACTATAGTACAACTTAAAACTCAACAAATGAACAACGAACTCAACATTGAGATTACAAGTGATAAAAACAAAAATTTTGATCGATCGATCTGTATTCGTGTGATCTACGGATTCTGAGGAAGGAATATATACAAAGAAAGAGTGTTTAACAGAAAGGCAGATTCGGTGCACGCAAATCTAGACTGTTAACTCTCAGAATGCGGAGAGAACATGAACACAAAAAAAAATTTCTTGAATACTGTAAGTTGATACTGTAATTATTCATCTATACAGGTTATTTACATTTAACCCCAACTCTGCTAGGGTAAGATTGGCATATGCAGAATGGGTGTCATCTCTAGGGGGATCAAACTCTGTAGCATTGGCTAACTCATGCTGTATTTGAGGCAAATCTGAATTGGAAGTTACAAATGATACTTGAGGATTTCTCAATACCTGTCGTGTACGTAGGGAATAACGACATTCAGGTTGATCGTCAGACTGAGTATCAGAGGAAGAGAGTACGGGATCAGGAGGATTGTCAGATTCTGTCACATTAGTCTGGGTTGGAACATCATTATCATCACATACTAACTTCATATGATCCAAATGCGATTCTTTATACTGACCAGTACTAATCTCTCTAACCTTATACTTATTACCAGTGATATGTTCAACTACGCGATAAGGACCAACAAACTTTTGATCAAGCTTTGGCATTGCAGACGTTTTGTTAAAATTAGTCAGCATAACTCTCGAACCTACTTTGATTTTGGATGGCTTTACTCGAGTATTTGCGACTCTTGTAAATTCAGCTGTTGATTTATGAAGTGTTTCACGGATTCTTCTAAAAACACTTTGAGCTAAGCTGGTACGAGTTGCTACGAAATCATCAGGGTTGTAATTTGGTTTCGGATTAGAATATAACAACTCATAAGGCAAACGTTTATCTACACCATACAATGCATAATGTGGAGTGTCACCTATAGAAACATTGTAAGCAGAATTTATAGCACACTGCACATCAGGTATAACTTCATCCCAAGTTTCACTATTGGGATTGATAGTGGCTCTCAAGACATCAAGTACTTTCTTATTGGTTCGTTCCGCTAACCCATTGCTGGCAGGATGATGAGGAACAATGGTGGATTTAGTGATCTTGTACAAGGTACACAAATTTTCAAGAATTTCATTACAGAATTCACCTCCATTATCTGTTACTAGGGACTTAGGGGTGGTATGCCTGCAGATAATGCGTTCTTTAAACGCTTTAGCTACTGTCTCGGCAGTCTTATCTGCAATAGGAACTAACTCGCAATATCTGGTGAAATGGTCTACCATAACACACAGATGTTTGTTACCTTGGAGGGAACATTTAAAATTAGTTAACAAATCAAGCGCAACTCTTTCCCAAGGTTCGCTAGTAGTTGGATACACTTGGATTGGATTAGGACCATTAGCATTGCCTTTATGTTGCATGCAGACACTACATTTCCTAACATACTCAGAAATATCAGTTGCCATACGAGGCCAAAAGTATTTCAATCTGGCTTGTTTTACTGAACGATCCATACCAGGGTGTGCAACACCTGGTACATCGTGAACTAGCTGTAAGGCTACATTCACTAGTGACTGTGGAATTACTAACTGGTATACTCTTCTGCTAGGAGTACCCAACTCGGCTGTTCGATACAGTAATTCTTGGTTCATGAGAAAGTCACTGATGGGTGCTGGTGGTTTCACATTCAGAATAAGATCTTCCTGGAGCAGGAATCGAATCACACCAGACCACATGGGATCTGTTCGTTGAGCATTCTTTACATCTTCAGCACTAAATGGAGGGTCTGCAGTTACTATACTAACATGTCGCGATAAGGCATCTGCGACTACATTTGACTTGCTAGGTAAATGCTCAAAGGTGGGATTGAACTCTTGGATAGTCAAGGTCCATCTAGCTAACCTTCCAGTAGGTTGTTTGTTCTGGAATAAGGGTATCAGTGGAGCATGATCTGTCAAGACATGAACAGAGTACTGATAAATAATGTCTCGGAAGTGCTTTAAAGACCATACTATTGCTAAAGCTTCTTGCTCAGTTACTGTATAATTACGTTCAGCCTTTGTAAGGACTCGACTAGCAAATGCAACTGCGTTGTACTTGCCATCGGTCTTCTGAGCTAGTACGGCACCTATGCCAATTGAACTAGCATCAGTTGTCAGATAGAAAGGCTTAGAAAAATCTGGAAATTTCAAAATTGGAGCAGATGTTAGCTTTTCTTTTAGAGTTTGGAATGCTCTTTCTTGACGGAAGGTCCAAACAAAAGGAGCATCTTTCTTAAGCAACTCAGTTAGAGGAGCAGCTATGGAAGAAAAATTGGCAATGAAAGATCTATAAAAACCTGCTAGACCCACAAAGGATCTTACGGCATCAGCAGTTTTGGGAGTTGGAAAATTTAGTACTGCAGTTACTTTACTTTGGTCAGTCGTAACCCCTCTAGGAGTGACTACGTGACCAAGAAACTTAATTTCTGATCTGAAAAATTGACATTTTGACAGTTTGATCTTTAAATTGGCTTCTTCAAGCTTACCAAGTACTACATCAAGTCTTTTCAAGTGTGTATCCACGTCTTTAGACATGACGATTACGTCATCTAAGTACACCATAAGTGCATTACCTATGAGACCTCTAAAGATATTAGTCATGAGCCTTGAGAACGTGATAGGGGAAGATCGTAATCCAAATGCCATACGGAGGAAGTGATAATGACCTGTAGGAGTGGAGAATGCAGTTAGTTCTTGGCTGTCCTCGTGAAGAGGGACTTGCCAAAACCCTTGTAACAAATCTAGGGTTGAAAAGACTTTGTTATCTCCAATATTACGTAAAAGATCACCCAGTACAGGGAGTGGAAAGCGATCTGGAATGGTTTTTGCGTTTAACTTCCTAAAGTCAATTACTGGACGCCAAGTACCATCCTTCTTAGGTACTAGTATCAAGGGTGCATTCCAAGGTGAATTGCTAGGTGCAATAACTCCATCATCAAGCATTTGATTGATCAATTCTTCTGCGACAGCAACTTGTGAATGAGGCATTCTGTACGCAGGTATGTAGATAGGTCTAGTACCAGGTTCAAGTGGAATACGATGGGACAATAAGTTCGTTATACCCATCTTCTCACCTGGTAAAGCAATGGCTTTACGACGTTTGTTCAACAGAGTCAACAAACGCTTGACTTCATCTGGGAAGTCAGTGGGAGCTAAGTCTTTCTCCTCAACTGGTGGAACAGATTGATCTAGTGAGGTGGATGAGGTCTCCCCGGCAGAAATAGCACCGACCCACTGGTCAGGTGACAACTCATCCTCTACCTGAACAGGGTAAGGATAGTGAACAAGGTCAACAAGATTGGTATTTGCTCTGAGGCGAACACTGTGACCAGAAGTGTTGGCCAGGTAGAAATGGATCTTACTATCTCTTACAACATGTAAGGATGGTTCAACAAATAGACCTTTTACTTTGCAGGAATCACTGTCAACTAGGACGTTATCACCATCTGGAACACTAGGAACAACTACAGACACTCTAGTGAGAGCACTAGCCGCAACAGAAACGTCTTTCTGCAGACGGCATGTGACATCAACAAGAGATGGCATTACTAGTTGCAAGTAATTGTTTTCCGACAAGGCGTCCCCTGTGGAGAAACTACTACTCGAACTAGCAGGCATTGCAGGGATAGGTTGAGCACTCAAGGCAATCTGAGCGTCCTCGGACACTTGAGGCATCGGACTATCCTGCAATTCTGAAGGTATAGGTGGAACACTGATGGGAGTGACAGAATTACCAGTGCCTGACCGCTTGGGTACGCTACTGGAGAATGCACTAGCTTGTAAGGACTTAATCCGTACATCATACTCTGCAGCAGTATAACAGATTTCTGATCCAAGCTGGTAACCCCAGAATGGAACGATCAAGTCGTCAATTTGTGCATGCCATCGATAAGGGTCGAGCACAATGCGTAAGTCTCGCATGGAAGCAAATCCCAGTAGAAGGTCACCAGGGAAAGTAATCTGATCGACAACAAGGAAGGAAACAGTGAAGTCTCTACCTTGGATAGAAAAGGTTAGGGCAGTCGTACCTCGGACACGCAGGTGAGAACCAGATACTCCACTAAGGGAGGACACAGGAGTCGGTTCTACGAGAAGGACATGTCGTAACTTCTTATCTTTAAACAAACTAGACCTAATAATATTGATTTGCGCACCAGAGTCCATGAACAATTGAACGGGCGCATTATAAACAGATGCTTGCACTATAGGGCCTATGGTTGCATTGGAAGTTATGTGCAAACAAAAAAGGTGGATTTTCATCAGAAAAGACTTGTTCTACTCCATCCCCAAAATCATCTATGTCAGAGACATGTGAAGCAACAACCTCAGCAGGGTTGTCATTCTCGAGACTGCTTAAGGCTTCAAAGGAGTTGTGAACGGGGATGGTGTACTCATTATCACCTACTGTCACCATGGGGCGGTTTGACTGGGGCGCTCGAATTCCCCCGACTGGGAAGAACGAGCCTGGTTCTGGTGAGTTTGAGAATTGAATGAATGAGCCTGATTCTGGTTATTTTGAAAACCACGAGATCTGTTTCCTCTACGGGTTCTGCGGTTGGAACGACCACGGAAAGGCCTAGAGTACTGAAGGTTATAGAGAGCATTACACTCCGATGTGTCATGTCCATGTATTCTATGATAAGTACAGTAGGGAAGATCTGAGTACTCATCATCAGTACGACGTCTCTTAGGGTAACTATCAGGACAATTAATTGCAATATGGCCACGGAAACCACAGTTGTAACAATTCCGCCGACTATGGTTACTGAATGTACTATGAATACTACGAGGTGTATAACGACTCTGTACACTGGTTCTTGATGATCTCTGAGATGGTTGACGACCACGATTTGTCTCTGTGGCGCAAACAAGAGGTGGTGCAGACTGAGGCATATGTGTGACATTACTTTTGATACAAGGGAAAGTACCCTGGGGGCACAAGGAACGTACATGATTTAAGGCTGTAAGAGGTTCCATCGTTACAGTTGGAGGATCAGCCTCATAAGCACACACAGAAGCAGGCGGCATTAGTTCTTTAATTGCTCCAAAAGCTGCTATTTTAGCAATTGATGCTGTAAATGGTTTAGCCTCGTCAGGGAGAAAAGATGATGATTGGACGGCATTGATAAATGATGATAAAAGTTTGTCTAATCTAACAGCAAATGCACTCAACGATTCATTACTCATGGGTGTAGCATTCACTAGTTCCCTAAGAACAACATATGGATCAGCTGTTTTTACTGGGACAAGGAAAGAACGAATCAGTTCCTCATATTGTGACCACCTAGTAAGATTCCTGAAGTCTCGCATATCCAGGAGATCAACAACATGAACAGCAGCAGGAGATCGATAAAGAGCTTCTTTAGCAAGTCTGATAAGGCTTTCCTCTGAAGGAGGACCTTCAGCTAGGGCACTAGCACGAGAACGAATGGCTGCAAACCATGCTTCAAGACTATGTACATGGCCATTGAATAAAGGTAACGCATCAAGGGAATCACGAGTATAACTATAATATCTCGGTGTCTGAGTCAGTCTGTCAGTCGGTAAGGAACTGTGAGGACTGATGACAGGGGCAACAGTAGCCTGAGAGGTCTGAGTGTCGACATTCACTAAAGTATCACTTGACGGTATGTGAGACATAATGGCAAAGTAACACGAGAACAAATAAGGCAAAAATAATGAACAATAAAATGATATAAAATTCTAGAATTGAAATGAAAAGATATACAACTAATTCTGCAGAATAATGTCTAAATACACTGCAAGAGGAAGGAAAACTCAATTTAAAGGACTATTGACCAAGAAAAAAAAAATTTACATTGAAATATACAAGTAAAAATATTACTGGAGACTGAATTAAATGCAAAATGAGCTGTCTTTACTCTTGCTAATAAAAAAAAATTAATTAATTAAATTATTTAAATCAATGTGAAAGTGTAAAATAAAATTACTAAATTGTTAACTGGGAAATTTAAGTATTTTCTAAGAATGCATAGACAAAATTAAATTATAAATCATAAAAATAGCAATAAAAGAAAATAATTCACTGCAGAACAGTTCAACAAAATAATTCACTTCAGAACAAGTGCAACAAAATAAAGTATAGAAACAATCACTGCAGTAATAAAGTGTCACTGGGAAAACTCAGGTAAAATAATGAATTAAAATATGAAGACCAAAAAAATAAACTGATTGAACACTTTAACTCTTAATTGTAAATTAGACAAAACAATTTACTCAAGCAGAGTAAAGAAAACACTTTACGTTAAAAGTAATTGAAATTGCATCAAGAGTGAATTTGTTCAAGAAATTACAAAAATATGAAGAAAATAAAACACAGGAACAAAACAGGTAATGTAACACTTACAGTGACGGAGCACACAACAGTATTAATTTATTCTTACAACAAATTCCTGCTGTGACTGATACAACAAAATCTTGCTGTGACTGATACGACAAAAATTTGCTGGCAAAAATAATGGTACACAGTCTGCGAAAAATTTAGAGGAATGAGACACTGCTGGCATACGAAAAAAAAATGACACACATAGAAATAAATGGAAAATTTGGTATACTGGGGTGAATATCACTGCCTGAAATACAATGATATACTGAGAATACAACGCTGAAAGAATACAATAAAAAAAAATGAATCACTTCACACAGGGTGACTGACTGGTACACTACACAATAATACTTACTACAGACGAGTAGCAAAATGAAAAACATAGAATAAAAATATAAGATAAGTGAAAACACTGAAAAATATTGTAAAAAATACTGAGTCAAAGAATACTGCGTTTACACTGAAAAACACAAGGTTTAGAGTACACAAACAATTTACTATAAATGTCTCACACTCGCAAATGTCTTTAAATGCAAGAAAAATGTCTAAGAAAATTATCACTGGAGTCTGGAGTAGTAGACTGGCGGTGAGTACTGGTGGTGGGGCGGGGGGTAGGGTGTCCAGCGCGGTGAGGGCTGACGTCACCTACACTCACTGTTGTCGTGAAGAAATGTGCGTTCTAGGCGAACTCACATAACTGGCTTTATCGGTGGCACCAGCTACAATCTCTTGACCAATTATGTGAGCCAAAACAGTACTAGGACCCGGTACAAGGGTACAAACAACCACAGGTAGATGAGTGGATGGCTGGTGGTGGGGGATGGTGGGTGTGACTCTCGCTGGGGTACTGCCGCGCACCCCGGGTGGTGGGAGAGAGAGTGGTGGGGGGGGATGCTGGGGGTCTGCCGCGCACCCCACTCACCCACGAAGATGGCTAACAACCCACTCTATGCCACAGGAATGGTGAAAACCACTCTTAGCATCCAACAGGGAGCACAAGCGATATAAACAATACCTCAGAGGAGCTTGGCTTACTTCTTACTGCGTGGCTTACTTCTCTCTCTCAGCTGGGTTAGAAGCTGGGTTGGCTGGCTGGCTTACCCCACGAGAATGGATGACTGGAAGACGTGTAACGATGCACAAAGCACGGAGGAGCAGTTGGATGACAGGAGACAGGCTGGATGATAGGCTGACTGGCGTTCACTTCCACAGTCTGGCTTACTGACTGGCTTAATTGCAAAATCCGGGTCAACCCCTCGGAGATTGAAGCAATTAGCACACGAACTAAGCCAGGAAGCTTGAAACGGCTGCAACAGGCTTGCAGGCAATAGGTTTGAGGGGAGTAGCTGCTGCTGGCTGGTGGTGCGCGAGGGTAGAGCTGGTGGCTGGAGACTCACCTTTGACCCTGCCGGCTACTCACAACAGTCTTCAAACGCCTTGAATTACCCTTAAAAACGTAAATCCACGCTCCACACCGCTGTACACCATTTATCATGTGGGAGTTCGATACGTGGATTAGGGTAGAAATACTCACGTAGGCTGTTATACATATAATTACTGTTATGTGGACAGAGCTCTTGCCAGCCGTACCTATCTCCTTGGTTACACTCGTAAAACTGACTAGCCGTCTGGCCAGTACCCCGTAGTGGGTGTTTTGAAATAGTGTCAGCTCAGCACAATATGAAGACCGTGACTCAAGACGGTTGGTCGTTGAGTCAACGGACGGTTACGGTAACTGGTTACTAGACTGGTAACTGGTTACTACTACTGAGAGTGTCACCTACTAAACTGGTTGACTGTGTCACCTTCTAAACTGGCTGACTGTGTCACCTACTAAACTGGTTGACTGTGTCGGTATTTCATACCATTTTAATGTTCACTGTGTCACTAAACTGGTTGACTGTGTCACTAAATTGGTTGACTGTGGCACCTACTAAACTGGTTGACTGTGTCACTAAACTGGTTGACTGTGTCACTAAACTGGTTGACTGTGTCACCCACTAAACTGGTTGACTGTGTCACTAACTGGCTGACTGTGTCACCTACTAAACTGGTTGACTGTGTCACCTTCTAAACTGGCTGACTGTGTCACCTACTAAACTGGTTGACTGTGTCACTAAACTGGTTGACTGTGTCACCTATTAAACTGGTTGACTGTGTCACTAAACTGGTTGACTGTGTCACTAAACTGGTTGACTGTGTCACTAAATTGGTTGACTGTGTCACTAAACTGGTTGATTGTCACTAAACTGGTTGACTGTGTCACTAAACTGGTTGACTGTGTCACTAAACTGGTTGACTGTGTCACCTACTAAACTGGTTGACTGTGTCACTAAACTGGTTAACTTTGTCACTAAACTGGTTGGCTGTGTCGCTAAACTGGTTGACTGTGTCACCTACTAAACTGGTTGACTGTGTCACTAAACTGGTTGACTGTGTCACTAAACTGGTTGACTGTGTCACCTACTAAACTGATTGACTGTGCCACTAAACTGGTTGACTGTGTCACTAAACTGGTTGACTGTGTCACCTATTAAACTGGTTGACTGTGTCACCTACTAAACTGGTTGACTGTCACCTACTAAACTGGTTGACTGTGTCACCTACTAAACTGGTTGACTGTGTCACCTACTAAACTGGTTGACTGTGTCACCTACTAAACTGGTTGACTGTGTCACCTACTAAACTGGTTGACTGTGTCACCTACTAAACTGGATGACTGTGTCACCTACTAAACTGGTTGACTGTGTCACCTACTAAACTGGTTGACTGTGTCACCTACTAAACTGGTAGACTGTGTCACCTACTAAACTGGTTGACTGTGTCACCTACTAAACTGGTTGACTGTCACCCACTAAACTGGTTGACTGTGTCACCAACTAAACTGGTTGACTGTGTCACCTACTAAACTGGTTGACTGTGTCACCTACTAAACTGGTTGGCTGTGTCACCTACTAAACTGGTTGACTGTGCCACCTACTAAACTGGTTGACTGTGTCACCTACTACACTGGTTGACTCTCACCTACTAAACTGGTTGACTCTGTCACCTACTAAACTGGTTGACTGTCACCTACTAAACTGGTTGACTGTCACCTACTAAACTGGTTGACTGTCACCTACTAAACTGGTTGACTCTGTCACCTACTAAACTGGTTGACTGTCACCTACTAAACTGGTTGACTGTCACCTACTAAACTGGTTGACTCTGTCACCTACTAAACTGGTTGACTGTCACCTACTAAACTGGTTGACTGTCACCTACTAAACTGAACTTATTTCAAATCCACTAATTCAATTGTAACCTCGAGTTTGTGTCCGTCACTGGAACAACCTATTTTTGCCTCCCGTCTCAATTCCACGCAGTATTTTATATGTCGTTATCATGTCTTCCCTGACCCTCCTGTCCTCCAGTGTAGTCAGGCCGACTTCCCTTAACGTTTCTTCATAGGATAATCCCCTTAGCTCTGGAACTAGTTTTGTTGCAAACCTTTACACTTTCTCTAATTTCTTGACGTGCTTGACCAGTTGTGGATTCCTGAACAGGTGCTGCATACTCCAGTATGGGCCTGACGTACATGGTGTACAGAGTCTTGAACGATTCCTTACTGAGGTATCGGAACGCTATCCTTAGGTTTGTCAGACGCCAGTACGCTGCAGCAGTTATCTGACTGATGTGCCCCTCAGGAGACATGCTCGGTACTATACTCACCCCAATATCTTTTTCCTTGAGTGAGGCTTGCAGTTTTTGGCCACATAGAGTATACCCTGTCTACGGTCTTTTTTGCACTTCCCCGATCTTCATGACTTTGCATTTGGCAGGATTAAATTCCAGAAGCCAGTTGCTGTACCAGGCTTGTAGCCTGTCCAGGTCTCTTTGAAGTCCTGCCTGATCCTCATCCTCATCCTCATTAACTTCATATCATATGCAAATAAAGATACTTCTGAGTCTATCCCATCAGTTATGTCATTCACATTTACCAAAAACAGCACAAGTCCCAGGACCGATTCCTGTGGAACCCCGCCCGTCACCGGCGCCCAATCTGACACCTCGTCACGTACCATGACTTGCTGTTGCCTCTCTGTCAGGTATTCTCTTGATCCATAGCAGTGCCCTTCCTGTTATGTGTGCCTGATTCTCTAGCTTTTGCATTAACCTCTTGTGAGTAACTGTGCGTGTGTGTGTGTGTGTACTCACCCAATTGTAGTTGCACTGGTCGAGACTCAGCTCCTGGCCCAGCCTCTGCACTTAGTGCTGCTAGGCCCTCTTTCTCCCTGCTCCATGAGCTTTATCATACCTCATCTTAAAGCTAAGTATGGTTCCTGCCTCCACTACCTCACTTGCTAGGCTATTCCACTTCCTGACTACTCTATGGCTGAAGAAATACTTTCTAACATACCTTTGACTCATCTGACTCTTCAACTTTCAATTGTGACCCATTGTTTCTGTGTCCCCTCCCTGGAACATCCTGTCTCTGTCCTCCTTGTCTATTACACGCAGTATTTTGTATGTTGTTATCATGTCTCCCCTGACTCTCCTGTCCTACAGTGTCGTCAGGCCGATTTCCCTTAACCTTTCTTCATAGGACATTCCCTTAGCTCTGGAACTAACCTTGTCGCAAACCTTTGGACTTTCTCTAATTTCTTGACGTGCTTGATCAAATGTGGGTTCCAAAAAGGTGCTGCATACTCCAGTATGGGCCTGACGTACTCGGTGTACAGTGTCTTGAACGATTCCTTACTAAGGTATCGGAACGCTATTCTCATGTTTGCCAGGCGCCCATATGCTGCAGCAGTTATCTGGTTGATGTGTGCTTCCGGAGACATGCTCGGTGTTATACTCACCCCAAGATCTTTCTCCTTGAGCGAGGTTTGCAGTCATTGGCCACATAGCCTATACTCCGTCTGCGGTCTTCTTTGCCCTTCCCCGATCTTCATGACTTTGCATTTGGCGGGGTTGAATAAGAGAAGCCAGTTGCTGGAGCAGGTGTCCAGCCTGTCCAGGTCTCTTTGTAGTCCTGCCTGATCCTCATCTGATTTAATTCTCCTCATTTACTTCACATCATCTGCGAACAGGGACACCTCTGAGTCTATCCCTTCCATCATGTCATTCGCATATACCAGAAATAGCAGTGGTCCTAGGACCGACCCCTATGGGACCCCGCTCGTCACAGGCGCCCACTGTGATACCTCATCACGTACCATGACTCGTTGTTGCCTCCCTGTCAGGTATTCTCTGATCCATTGCAGTGCCCTTCCTGATATACGTGCCTGATCCTCTAGCTTCTGCACCATTTTTCCTGTGAGGAACTCTGTCAAAGGCCTTCCTGCAGTCCAAGAAGATGCAATTAACCCACGTGTGTGTGTGTATACTCACCTATTTGTACTCACTTATTTGTGGTTGCAGGGGTTGAGTCATAGCTCCTGGCCCCGCCTCTTCGCTGATTGCTACTAGGTCCTCTCTCTACCTGCCCCATGAGCTTTATCATACCCCGCCTTAAAACTATGTATGGTAGCCGCCTCCACTACGTCATTTTCTAGGCTATTCCACGGCCTGACTACTCTATGACTGAAGAAATATTTCCTAACATCCCTTTGATTCATCTGAGTCTTCAACTTCCAATTGTGACATCTTGTGTCTGTGTCCCTTCTCTGGAACATCCAGTCTTTGTCCACCTTGTCTATTCTGCGCAGTATTTTATATGTCGTTATCATGTCTCCCCTGACCCTCCTGTCCTCCATTGTCGTCAGGCCGATTCCCTCAACCTTCGTAGGACAATCCCCGTAGCTCTGGGACTAGTCTTGTTGCAAACCTTTGCACTTTCTCTAATTTCTTGACGTGCTTGACTAGGTGTGGATTCCAAACTGGTGCTGCATACTCCAGTATGGGCCTGACGTAAATTGTATACAGAGTCTTGAACGAATTCTTACTGAGGTATCGGAACGCTATCCGTAGGTTTGCCAGGCGTCTGTATGCTGCGGCAGTTATCTGATTGATGTGCGCCTCAGGAGATATGCTCGGTGTTATATTCACCCCCAGATCTTTTTCCTTGAGTGAGGTTTGCAGTCTTTGGCCATCTAAACTATATTGTGTCTGTGGTCTTCTTTGCCCTTCCCCAGTCTTCATGACTTTGCATTTGGCAGGGTTAAACTCAAGGAGCCAGTTGCTGGACCAGGCTTGTAGCCTGTCCAGGTCTCTTTGTAGTCCTGCCTGATCCTCATTCGATTTGATTCTTCTCATTAACTTCACATCATCTGCAAACAAGGAGACTTCTGAGTCTATCCCTTCCGTTATGTCATTCACATATACCAAGAACAGTACAGGTCCTAGGACTGACCCCTGTGGAACCCCGCTTGTCACAGGCGCCCACTCTGACACCTCGTCACGTACCATGACTCGGTGTTGCCTCCCTGTCAGGTATTCTCTGATTCCTGTTATGTGTGCCTGATCCTCTAGCTTTTTGCAGTAACCTCTTGTGAGGAACTGTGTCGAAGGCCTTCTTGCAGTCCAAAAAAATGCAGTCGATCCACCCCTCTCTCTCTTGTCTTACTTCTGTCACCTTGTCATAAAACTCCAGTAGGTTTGTGACACAGGATTTTCCTTCCCTGAAACCGTGCTGGTTGTCAATTACTCACTTGCTTCTTTCCAGGTGCTCCACCATCTCCTCCTGATTATCTTCTCCATGACCTTGCATACTATACACGTTAGTGATACAGGTCTGTAGTTTAGTACCTCATGGCTGTCTCCCTTTTTAAAAATTGGGACTACATTTGCCATCTTCCATACCTCAGGGAGTTGCGCAGTTTCAATTGATGTGTTGAAGATCTTTGTTAATGGTGTACACAGTATCTCTGCTCCCTCTTTAAGGACCCACGGAGATATGTTGTCTGGTCCCACGGCCTTTGAGGTGTCAAGTTCACATAGCATCTTCTTCACATCCTCCTTTGTTATATGTACCTCATCCAGCACTTGCTGGTGTACCCCCCCTCTCCCCTGTTCTGATTTCCTGGAGTCCTACTGGTTTCCACTGTAAATACTTCTTTAAATCTCGTGCTGAGCTCCTGACATACCTCTCGGTCGTTTCTTGTGAACTCCCCATCACCCTTCCTCAGTCTGATTACCTGGTCCTTGACTGTTGTTTTCCCTCCTGATGTGGCTGTACAACAGCTTCGGGTCAGACTTGACTTTCGATGCTATGTCATTTTTATGTTGTCGCTGAACCTCCCTTCTTATCAGTGCATATTCGTTTCTGGCTCTTCGGCTAATCTCTTCATTTTCCTGAGTTCTCTGTCTTCTGTACCTTTTCCATTCTCTAGTACACCTAGTTTTTGCCTCCCTACACCTTTGGGTGAACCAAGGACTCGTTCTGTTCTTCCCATTATTTCTGTTTCCCTTGGGAACAAACCTCTCCTCTGCCTCCTTGCATTTTGTTGCCACATTGTCCATCATTTCTTGTACTGGTTTTCCTGTCAGTTCCCTCTCCCACTGAATGTCTTGAAGGAAGTTCCTCATGCCTGAGTAGTTCCCCCTTTTGTAGTTTGGTTTTTCCCAACCTATTCCTGCTACTTTCTCCACTTGAAGCTCAACTATGTAGTCGAAGCACAGAATCACACGATCACTAGCTCCCAGGGGCTTTTCATATATGATATCCTCGATGTCCGAACTACTCAAGGTGAATACAAGGTCCAGTCTTGCTGGTTTATCCTCTCCTCTCTCTCTGGTAGTGTCTCTAACATGTTGATGCATGAGGTATGTATGTGTGTGTGTGTGTGTGTGAGTACTCACTTCACCTAGTAGTACTCACCTAGTTGTGGTTGCAGGGGTCAAGCCACAGCTCCTGGCCCCGTCTCTTCACTGGTTGCTACTGGGTCACTCTCCCAGAACCTTGAGCTTTATCATACCTCTGCTTAAAGCTATGTGTGGACCCTGCCTCCGCTACATCGCTTCCCAGACTATTCCACTTCCTGACTACTCTGTGGCTGAAGAAATACTTCCTAACATCCCTGTGATTCATCTGTGTCTTCAACTTCCAACTCAGTCCCCTTGTTGCTGTGTCCCATCTCTGGAACATTCTGTCTTTGTCTTTGTGTGTTTGTGAGTGTGTGTGTGTGTGTGTGTGTGTGTGTGTGTGTGTGTGTGTGTGTGTGTGTGTGTGTGTGTGTGTGTGTGTGTGTGTGTGTGTGTGTGTGTGTGTGTGTGTACTCACCTAATTGTACTCACCTAATTGTAGTTGCAGGGGTCGAGACTCAGCTCCTGGCCCAGCCTCTTCACTGAACGCTACTAGGTTCTCTCTCTCCCTGCTCCATGAGCTTTATCATACCTCGTCTTAAAGCTATGTATGGTTCCTACCTCCACTACATGGCTAGCCAGACTGTTTCACTTCCTGATCACTATGACTGAAGAAATGCTTCCTAACATCCCTGTGGCTCTTCTGAGCCTTCCACTTTCAAGAGTGACCCCTTATTTCTGTGTCCCCTCTCTGGAACCTCCTGTCTCTCTCCACCTTGTCTATTCCACGCAGTATTTTGTATGTCGTTATCATGTCTCCTCTATCCCTCCTGTTCTCCAGTGTTGTCAGTTCGATCTCCCTCAACTTTTCTTCATAGGACATTCCCCTTAGCTCTGGAACTAACATTGTCGCAAACCTTTGCACTCTCTCAAATTTCTTAACGTGCTTGACCTGTTGCGGGTTCCAAACTGGTGCTTCATACTCCAGTATGGGCCTAACGTACACGGTGTACAGTGTCTTGAAAGATTTCTTACTTAGATATCGGAATGCTAATCTCAGGCTTGCCAGGCGCCTATATGCTGCAGCAGTTATCTGGTTGCTGTGTGCTTCCTGAGACGTGATCGGTGTTATACTCACCCCAAGATCTTTCTCCTTGAGCGAGGTTTGCAGTCGTCGGCCACCTAGCCCATACTCTGTCTGCGGTCTTCTTGGCCCTTCTGCGATCTTCATGACTTTGCATTTGGCAGGGTTGAATTCGAGAAGCCAGTTGCAGTACCACGTGTCCAGTCTGTCCAGGTCTCTTTGAAGGCCTGTCTGATTCTCATCTCATTTAATTGTCCTCATTAATTTCACATCATCTGCGAACAGGGTCACCTCTGAGTCTATCCCATCCATCATGTCATTCACATACCAAAAATAACACTGGTCCTAGGACCGACCCCAGTGGAACCCCGCTCGTCACAGATGCCCACTGTGATACCTCATCATGTACCATGACTCGCTGTTGCCTCTCAGTCAGGTATTATCTGATCTATTGAAGTGCCATTCCTGTTATACGCACCTGATCCTCTAGTTTCTGCACTAATCTCTTGTGAGGAACTGTGTCGAAGGCCTTCTTGCAATCCTAGAAGATGCAATTAACCCACCCCTCTGCCTCGTCTCGTACTTCCGTTACTTTATCAGAAAACTCCAGAACGTCTGTGACACAGGATTTGCCCTCCATGAAACCATGCTGGTTGTCATTTATACTTTCGGTCTGTTCCAGGTGCTCCACCACTCTCCTCCTGATAATCTTCTCCGTGACTTCGCATACTATACACCCCAGTGACACTGGTCTGTTGCACCTCTTTTCTGTCTCCTTTTTTAAAAATGGGAACTACATTTGCCGTCTTCCATACCTCAGGGAGTTGCCCAGTTTCTAGGGATGTGATGAAGATTGTGGTTAATGGGACACACAGCATTTCTGCTCCCTCTCTAAGAACCCATGGGGAGATGTTGTCTGGTCCCATTGCCTTTGAGGTATCAAGGTCACTTAACAGCTTCTTATCTCCTCCTCAGTTGTGTGTATGTCATCCAGCACTTGTTGGTGTATTCCCCGTTGGTGTCTCCCTCTGTCCTATCTTCCCAGAGTTCTTCCTGTCTCCACTGTGAATACTTTCTTAAATCTCTTGTTGAGCTCCTCACATACTTCTTGATCATTTCATGTGAGTTCCCCATCTACTTTCCTCAGCCTGATCACCTGGTCTTTGACTGTTGTCTTTCTCCTAATGTGGCTATACAGCAGTTTCGGGTCAGACTTGACTTTTGATGCTATGTTATTTTCATACTGTCGCTGGGCCTCCCTCTTTATCTGTGCATACTCGTTTCTGGTTCTTTGCCTGATCTCCTTATTTTCCTGGGTCCTTTGCTTTCTGTACCTCTTCCATTCTCTAATGCACTTAGTTTTTTGCCTCCCTACACCTTCGGGTAAACCAAGGACTCACTTTGGTCTTCCCATTAATTCTGATGCCCTTGGGAACAAACCTTTCCTCTTCCTCCTTGCATTTTGTTGATACATATTCCATCATTTCGTTTACTGACTTTCCTACCAGTTCTCTGCCCCACTGAACCTCCTGCAGGAAGTTTCTCATACCTGTGTAGTCCCCCCTTTTATAGTATGGCTTTTCCCAATCGTCTCTTGGTGCCCTCTCCACTTGCAGCTCTACTATGTAATCAAAACTCAGAACCACGTGATTGCTAGCTTCAAGGGGCCCCTCATATGTGATGTCCTCAATGTCTGAACTGCTCAGGGTGAACACAAGGTCCAGTCTTGCTGGTTCATCCTCCCCTCTCTCTCTGGTAGTGTCCCTGACGTGTTGATGCATGAGATTTTCCAGTACCACATCCATCATCTTGGCTCTCCATGTGTCAGGACCCCTATGAGGCTTCAGGTTTCCCCAGTCAATCTCCCTATGGTTGAAATCACCCATAACCAGTAACTTTACTCTGCACGATTGAGCTCTTTATGCCACCTCAGCCAGTGTGTCCACCATCGTTCTCTTGTTCTCTTCATATTCCTCTCTTGGCCTCCTGCAGTTCTGTGGTGGGTTATACATCACTGGAATGACTTCCTTATGTTCCCCAGACTGAATTGTAGCTACTATGTAGTCCCTTTCTCCAATCTCGCCCATGCCTTCCATTTCCTCAAAACTCCATCATTTTTTTATTAGTGCAACCCCTCATCCCCCTCTGCTCCTTCTGTCTTTCCTCAGGATCTGATATCCCGGTGGGAAGACTGCATCTCCAATTGTCTCAGTGAGTGTCGTTTCTGTGACTGCTATGATGTCTGGGGACTTCTCATTGATTCTTTCATGCCACTCCTCATATTTATTTGTTAATGCATCTGCATTCGTGTACTACACCTTCAACTTCTTATCTATCATGGTGGTCCTGGGAAAATATTGGGGTTGGGGGAGTGGGAGCCCTGGAAGGGGCATATGGAAGTTTGCAGTGTGGGTGGGGTTTGTGATGGGGGTGAGGGCTGTGTGCCCTTGGGGAGCTGCTGTAGGGGTAGGGTTTATGATGTAGAGGGTGAGGGTAGAGGGAACATTGTGTGGGTTTTGGCTTAGACTGTTCAGTTGCATTGGGGTTGTCGCAGTTTGGGTGGGGTTGGAGATGGGGGTGGGGGCAGAGTGCCCATAGGGGGCTGCTGTAGGTGTGGGGTTTGTGTGTGGGTTTTCGTTTAAACTGGTCAGTTGCTTTGGGGTTGTCGTGGTTGGAGTCCTTCTGCGGGTGTTTCTGTAGGGTATGTTTGCCCTTCCATCTGAGTCTGGGTTCTGCTCATCTTCATCAATGCATCTCATTCCTCCTTTCGTCTTTGCACCCTCTCTCTCAGTATCATTCTTTCTTGTTGTGTTCTGTCGCAATCGAGGTACACACTCCAGAACTCTGGTTTGTCCCTCAGACGTGCTTTCTCCTGCAGGATCCTGGTTCTAGCTGATTCTGCCTTGAAGATTACTTTGACTAGCCGTTTCCTTCCACTCGCAAACCACCCAATTCTCCGAAAATTTGACACCTGGGTCATGTCTCTCTCAACTATTGCTTTCATGATACCTTCGATCGCTTTCTTCTCCTCCTGGTTTCTTTCATCGTAGGTTTCCCCTTCGACTTCTCGGAGCACGTAGACAAACACTGAACTCTCCCTCTCCTACTCCCACTGTGTCTCCCTTTGTATCCTATGACGTGTTTTAGTTCCTTCTATGGCCACGTTTCTGCCTTCAGTTGATGCAATTGCTGCAGTCCCTAAGCTCATTGGACTGTCTTTCCTGCTCAACTGTTCCTAGCCACTGCAGTTGTCTGTTGGAATTTGTGTGTGTGTGTGTGTGTGTGTGTGTGTGAGTGTGTACTCACCTATTTGTACTCACCTATTTGTGGTTGCAGGGGTCGAGTCTTAGCTCCTGGCCCCGCCTCTTTACCGGTTGCTACTGGGCCCTCTCTCTCCCCGCTCCATGAGCTTTATCAAACCTCGTCTTAAAACTGTGTATGGTTCCTGCCTCCACTACGTCATTTTCTAGGCTATTCCACTGCCTTACAACTCTATGACTGAAGAAATACTTCCTAATATCTCTCTGACTCATTTGTGTCTTCAACTTCCAATTGTGGCCTCTTGTTTCTGTGTCCCCTCCCTGGAACATCCTGTCTTTGTCCACCTTGTCTATTCCACGCAGTATTTTATGTCGTTATCATGTCTCCCCTGACCCTCCTGTCCTCCAGTGTCGTCAGGCCGATTTCCCTTAATCTTTCTTCATAGGACATTCCCCTTAGCTCTGGAACTAACCTTGTGGCAAACCTTTGTACTTTCTCTAGTTTCTTGACGTGCTTTATCAAGTGCGGGTTCCAAACAGGTGCTGCATACTCCAGTATGGGCCTGACATACACGGTGTACAGTGTCTTGAACGATTCCTTACTAAGGTATCGGAATGCTGTTCTCAGGTTTGCCAGGCGCCCATATGCTGCAGCAGTTATCTGATTGATGTGTGCTTCCGGAGACATGCTCGGTGTTATACTCACCCCAAGATCTTTCTCCTTGAGTGAGGTTTGCAGTCTTTGGCCACCTAGCCTATACTCTGTCTGTGGTCTTGTGTGCCCTTCCCCTATCTTCATGACTTTGCATTTGGCAGGATTAAATTCGAGAAGCCATTTGCTGGACCAGGTGTCCAGTCTGTCCAGGTCTCTTTGAAGTCCTGCCTGGTCCTCATCAGATTTAATTCTCCTCATTAACTTCACATCATCTGCAAACCGGGACACTTCTGAGTCTAACCCTTCCATCATGTCGTTCACATATACCAAAAATAGCACTGGTCCTAGGACCGACCCCTGTGGGACCCCGCTCGTCACGGGTGCCCACTGTGATACATCATTACGTACCATGACTCGTTGTTGCCTCCCTGTCAGGTATTCTCTGATCCATTGCAGTGCCCTTCCTGTTATATGCGCCTGATGCTCTAGCTTCTGCACTAATCTCTTGTGAGGAACTGTGTCAAAGGCCTTCTTGCAGTCCAAGAAGATGCAATCAACCCACCCCTCTCTCTCGTGTCTTACTTCTGTTATTTTATCATAAAACTCCAGAAGGTTTGTGACACAGGATTTGCCTTCTGTGAATCCGTGCTGGTTGGCATTTATACTCTTGTTCAGTTCCAGGTGCTCCACCACTCTCCTCCTGATAATCTTCTCCATAATTTTGCATACTATACACGTCAATGACACAGGTCTATAGTTTAGTGCCTCTTTTCTGTCTCCTTTTTTAAAAATGGGAACTACATTTGCCGTCTTCCATACCTCAGGTAGTTGCCCAGTTTCCAGGGACGTGTTGAAGATTGTGGTAAGTGGCACGCACAGCATATCTGCTCCCTCTCTAAGGACCCACGGGGAGATGTTGTCCGGTCCCATTGCCTTTGAGGTATCGATGTCCCTTAGCAGTTTCTTCACCTCCTCCTCATCTGTATGTATGTCGTCCAACACTTGTTGGTGTATTCCTTGCTGGTGTCCCCATCTGGTCTGTTCTCCCAGAGGCCTTCCTGCCTCTACTGTAAATACTTCCTTTAATCTCGTGTTGAGCTCCTCACATACCTCTTGATCGTTTCTTGTGAGTTCTCCACCTTCTTTCCTCAGCCTTATCACCTGGTCCTTGACTGTTGTCTTCCTCCTAATGTGGCTATACAGCAGTTTCGGGTCAGATTTGACTTTCGATGCTATGTCGTTTTCATACTGTCGCTGGGCCTCCCTCCTTATCTGTGCATACTCGTTTCTGGCTCTTCTACTAATCTCCTTGTTTTCCTGGGTCCTATGCCTCCTGTACCTTTTCCATTCTCTGTTGCTCTTAGTTTTTGCCTCCCTACACCTTCGGGCAAACCAAGGACTCGTTTTGGTCTTCCTATTATTTCTGTTTCCCTTGGGAACAAAACTTTCCTCTGCCTCCTTGCACTTTGTTGCCACATATTCCATCATCTCGTTTACTGATTTTCCTACCATTTCTCTGTCCCACTGAACCTCCTGCAGGAAGTTTCTCATACCTGTGTAGTCCCCCCTTTTATAGTTTGGCCTGTCCCCTTCAGTTCCTGTTACCTTCTCCACTTGTAACTCTACTATATAATCAAAACTCAGAACCACGTGATCGCTAGCTCCAAGGGGCCACTCGTAAGGGATGTCTTCAATGTCTGAACTGCTCAGGGTGAACACAAGATCCAGTCTTGCTGGCTCATCCTCCCCTCTCTCTCTGGATGTGTCCCTGACATGTTGATGCATGAGGTTTTCAAGTACCACATCCATCATCTTGGCTCTCCATGTTTCGGGACTCCCATGTGGCTCCAGGTTTTCCCAGTCGATCTCCCTGTGGTTGAAATCGCCCATTACCAGTAACTTTGCTTTGCTCGAGTGAGCTCTTCTTGCCACCTCAGCCAGTGTGTCCACCATCACCCTGTTGTTTTCTTCGTACTCCTCTCTTGGCCTCCTGCAGTTCTGTGGTGTGTGTGTGTGTGTGTGTGTGTGTGTGTGTGTGTGTGTGTGTGTGTGTGTACTCACCTAGTTGTACTCACCTAGTTGAGGTTGCGGGGGTCGAGTCCGAGCTCCTGGCCCCGCCTCTTCACTGATCGCTACTAGGTCTCTCTCCCTGAGCCGTGAGCTTTATCATACCTCTGCTTAAAGCTATGTATGGATCCTGCCTCCACTACATCGCTTCCCAAACTATTCCACTTACTGACTACTCTGTGGCTGAAGAAATACTTCCTAACATCCCTGTGGTTCATCTGTGTCTTCAGCTTCCAACTGTGTCCCCTTGTTACTGTGTCCAATCTCTGCAACATCCTGTCTTTGTCCACCTTGTCAATTCCTCTCAGTATTTTGTATGTCGTTATCATGTCCCCCCTATCTCTCCTGTCCTCCAGTGTCGTCAGGTTGATTTCCCTTAACCTCTCCTCGTAGGACATACCTCTTAGCTCTGGGACTAGTCTTGTTGCAAACCTTTGCACTTTCTCTAGTTTCTTCACGTGCTTGGCTAGGTGTGGGTTCCAAACTGGTGCCGCATACTCCAATATGAGCCTAACATACACGGTGTACAGGGTCCTGAATGATTCCTTATTAAGATGTCGGAATGCTGTTCTGAGGTTTGCAAGGCGCCCATATGCTGCAGCAGTTATTTGGTTGATGTGCGCTTCAGGAGATGTGCCTGGTGTTATACTCACCCCAAGATCTTTTTCCTTGAGTGAGGTTTGTAGTCTCTGACCCCCTAGACTGTACTCCGTCTGCGGCCTTCTTTGCCCTTCCCCAATCTTCATGACTTTGCACTTGGTGGGATTGAACTCCAGGAGCCAATTGCTGGACCAGGTCTGCAGCCTGTCCAGATCCCTTTGTAGTTTTGCCTGGTCTTCGATCGAGTGTATTCTTCTCATCAACTTCACGTCATCTGCAAACAGGGACACCTCAGAGTCTATTCCTTCCGTCATGTCGTTCACAAATACCAGAAACAGCACTGGTCCTAGGACTGACCTCTGTGGGACCCCGCTGGTCACAGGTGCCCACTCTGACACCTCGCCACCTCGCCACCTCGCCACCTCGCCACCATGTGTGTGTGTGTGTGTGTGTGTGTGTGTGTGTGAGTGTGTGCGTGTGTGTGTGTGTGTGTGTGTGTGTGTGTGTGTGTGTGTGTGTGTGTGTGTGTGTGTGTGTGTGTGTGTGTGTGTGTGTGTGTGTGTGTGTGTGTGTGTGTGTGTCTGTCTGTCTCTCTGTATGCATGTGTAGGTCAGCTCTGGTGTCTCCGTACGTTGGTCAGCCCTGGTGTGTGTTGGTCAGCTCTGGTGTGTGTTGGTCAGCTCTGGTGAGTGTTCGTCAGCTCTGGTGTGTGTTGGTCAACTCTAGTGTGTTGGTCAGCTCAAGTGTGTGTTAATCAGCTCAGATGTGTGTTGATCAGCTCTGGTGCGTGTTGGTCAGCACTAGTGTGTGTTGGTCAGCTATGGTGCATGTTGGTAAGCTCTGTTGTGTGTTGGTCAGTTCTAGTGTAAGTTGATCAGCTTAGGTGTGTGTTGGTCAGCTCTGGTATGTGCGTGTGTTGGTCAGCTCTGGCGTGTGTGTTTGTTGGTCAGCTCTGGTGTGCGTTGGTCAGCTCTGGTGAGTGTTGGTCAGCTCAGGTGTGTGTTCGTCAGCTATGGTGTGTGTAGGTCACCTCTGGTGTGTGTTCGTCAGCTATGGTGTGCGTGTGTAGGTCACCTCTGGTGTGTGTTGATCAGCTCTGGTGTGTGTTGGTCAGCTCTGGTGTGTGCTGGTCAGCTCTGGTGTGTGTTGGTCAGCTATGGTGTGTGTTGGTCAGCTATGGTGTGTGTGTGTAGGTCAGCTTTGGTGTGTGTTGGTCAGCTCTGGTGTGTGTTTATCAGCAATGGTGTGAGTGTGTAGGTCACCTCTGGTGTGTGTTCGTCAGCTATGGTGTGCGTGTGTAGGTCAGCTCTGGTGTGTGTTGATCAGCTCTGGTGTGTGTTGGTCAGCTCTGGTGAGTGTTGGTCAGCTCAGGTGTGTGTTCGTCAGCTATGGTGTGTGTAGGTCACCTCTGGTGTGTGTTCGTCAGCTATGGTGTGCGTGTGTAGGTCAGCTCTGGTGTGTGTTGATCAGCTCTGGTGTGTGTTGGTCAGCTCTGGTGTGTGCTGGTCAGCTCTGGTGTGTGTTGGTCAGCTATGGTGTGTGTTGGTCAGCTATGGTGTGTGTGTGTAGGTCAGCTTTGGTGTGTGTTGGTCAGCTCTGGTGTGTGTTTATCAGCAATGGTGTGAGTGTGTAGGTCACCTCTGGTGTGTGTTCGTCAGCTATGGTGTGCGTGTGTAGGTCAGCTCTGGTGTGTGTTGATCAGCTCTGGTGTGTGTTGGTCAGCTCTGGTGTGTGCTGGTCAGCTCTGGTGTGTGTTGGTTAGCTCTGGTGTGTAGGTCAGCTCTGGAGTGTGTTGGTCAGTTCTGGTGTGTGTTGGTCTGCTCTTGTGTGTGTTGGTCAGCTCTGGTGTGTGTTGGTCAGCTCTGGTGTGTGTTGATCAGCTCTGGTGTGTGTTGGTCAGCACTGGTGTGTGTTGGTCAGCTCTGGTGTGTGTTGGTCAGCTCTGGTGTGTGTTGGTCAGCTCTGGTGTGTGTTGGTCAGCTTTGGTGTGTGTTGATCAGCTATGGTGTGTGTGGAGGTCAGCTCTGGTGCGTGTTGGTCAGCACTAGTGTGTGTTGGTCAGCTATGGTGCATGTTGGTAAGCTCTGTTGTGTGTTGGTCAGTTCTAGTGTAAGTTGATCAGCTTAGGTGAGTGTTGGTCAGCTCTGGTATGTGCGTGTGTTGGTCAGCTCTGGCGTGTGTGTTTGTTGGTCAGCTCTGGTGTGCGTTGGTCAGCTCTGGTGAGTGTTGGTCAGCTCAGGTGTGTGTTCGTCAGCTATGGTGTGTGTAGGTCACCTCTGGTGTGTGTTCGTCAGCTATGGTGTGCGTGTGTAGGTCAGCTCTGGTGTGTGTTGATCAGCTCTGGTGTGTGTTGGTCAGCTCTGGTGTGTGCTGGTCAGCTCTGGTGTGTGTTGGTCAGCTATGGTGTGTATTGGTCAGCTATGGTGTGTGTGTGTAGGTCAGCTTTGGTGTGTGTTGGTCAGCTCTGGTGTGTGTTTATCAGCAATGGTGTGAGTGTGTAGGTCACCTCTGGTGTGTGTTCGTCAGCTATGGTGTGCGTGTGTAGGTCAGCTCTGGTGTGTGTTGATCAGCTCTGGTGTGTGTTGGTCAGCTCTGGTGTGTGCTGGTCAGCTCTGGTGTGTGTTGGTTAGCTCTGGTGTGTAGGTCAGCTCTGGAGTGTGTTGGTCAGTTCTGGTGTGTGTTGATCAGCTCTGGTGTGTGTTGATCAGCTCTGGTGTGTGTTGGTCAGCACTGGTGTGTGTTGGTCAGCTCTGGTGTGTGTTGGTCAGCTCTGGTGTGTGTTGGTCAGCTCTGGTGTGTGTTGGTCAGCTTTGGTGTGTGTTGATCAGCTATGGTGTGTGTGGAGGTCAGCTCTGGTGCGTGTTGGTCAGCTTTGGCGTGTGTTGGTAAGCTCTGGAGAGTTTTGGTCAGCTCTGGTGTGTGTTGTCCAGCTCTGGTGTGTGTTGGTCTGCTCTGGTGTGTGTTGGTCAGCTCTGGTGTGTGTTAGTCTGCTCTGGTGTGTGTTGGTCAGCTCTGGTGTGTGTTGGTCAGCTCTGGTGTGTGTTGATCCGCTCTGGAGTGTGTTGGTCAGCTCTGGTGTGTGTTGATCAGCTCTGGTGTGTGTTGGTCAGCTCTGGCGTGTGTGGAGGTCAGCTCTGGAGTGTGTTGCTCACCTCTGCTGTGTGTTGGTCTGCTCTGGTGTGTGTTGGTCAGCTCTGGTGTGTGTTGGTCAGCTCTGGTTCGTGTTGATCAGCTCTGGTGTGAGTGTGTGTTGGTCTGCTCTGGTGTGTGTTGGTCAGCTCTGGTGTGTGTTGGCCAGCTCTGGTGTGTGTTGATCAGCTCTGGTGTGAGTGTGTGTAGGTCAGCTCTGGTGTGTGTTGGTCAGCTCTGGTGTGTGTACGTTAGCTCTGGTGAACGTATGTGTAGGTCAGCTCTGGTGCGTGCTGGTCATCTCTGGTGTGTGTTGGTCAGTTCTGGTGTGTGTTGGTCAGCTCTGGTGTGTGTGGAGGTCAGCTCTGGAGTGTGTTGCTCAGCTCTGCTGTGTGTTGGTCTGCTCTGGTGTGTGTTGGCATGCTCTGTTGTGTGTTGATCAGCTCTGGTGTGTGTTGGTCAGCTCTGGTTCGTGTTGATTAGCTCTGGTGCGTGTTGGTCAGCTTTGGTGTGTGTTGGTCAGCTCTGGTGTGTGTTGATCAGCTCTGGTGTGAGTGTGTGTAGGTCAGCTCTGGTGTGTGTTGGTCAGCTCTGGTGTGTGTACGTTAGCTCTGGTGAACGTATGTGTAGGTCAGCTCTGGTGTGTGTAGGTCAGCTCTGGAGAGTGTGGAGGTCAGCTCTGGTGTGTGTTGGTCAGTTCTGGTGTGTGTGTGTGCAGGTCAGCTCTGGTGTGTGAGTGTGAAGGTCAGCTATTGTGTGTGTAGGTCAGCTCTGGTGTGTGTTGGTCAGCTCTGGTGTCTGTGGGTCAGCTCTGGTGTGTGTGTATGTCAGCTCAGGTGTCTATACGTGAGCTATGGTGTCTGTAGGTAACCTCTGGTGTGTGTGTATATCAGCTCTTGTGTGAGTTGGTCAGCTATGGTGTGCCTGTAGGTCAGCTCTGGTGTGTGTAGGTCAGCTCTGGTGTGTGTAGGTCAGCTCTGGTGTGTGTAGGTCAGGTTCTGTGTCTGTTGGTCAGGTATGGTGAGTGTTGGTCAGCTCCGGTGTGTGTTGGTAAACTTTGGTGTGTGTTGGTCACCTCTGGTATGTCTGTAGGTCAGCTCTGGTGTGCGTAGGTAGCTATGGTGTGTGTTGGTCAGCTCTGGTGTGTGTTGGTCAGCTCTGGAGTGTGTTGGTCAGCTCTGGTGTGTGTTGGTCAGCTCTGGTGTGTGTTGGTCAGCTATGGTGTGTGTTGGTCAGCTCTGGTGTGTGTTGGTCAGCTATGGTGTGTGTTGGTCGGCTATGGTGTGTGTTGGTCAGCTCTGGCTGTGTTGGTCAGCATTGGTGTGTGTTGGTCAGCTCTGGTGTGTGTTGGTCAGCTCTGGTGTGTCTGTACATCGGCTCTGGTGTGTGTTTGAGCAATGGTGTGTCTGTAGGTCAGCTATGATGTGTGCTTGTCAGCTCTGGTGTGTGTTGGTCAGCATTGGTGTGTGTTGGTCAGCTCTGGTGTGTGTTGGTCAGCTCTGGTGTGTCTGTACATCGGCTCTGGTGTGTGTTTGAGCAATGGTGTGTCTGTAGGTCAGCTATGATGTGTGCTTGTCAGCTCTGGTGTGTGTTGGTCAGCTATGGTGTATGTTGGTCAGCTATGGTGTGAGTTGGTCAGCTCTGGTGTGTGTTGGTCAACTATGGAGTGTGTTGGTCATCTCTGGGATGTGTTTGTCAGCTCTGGTGTGTGTTGGTCAGCTCTAGGATGTGTTGGTCAGCTCTGGTGTGTGTTGGTCACCTCTGGTGTGTGTTGGTCAGCTCTGGTGTGTGTTGGTGAGCTCTAGGATGTGTTTGTCAGCTTTGGTGTGTGTTGATCAGCTCTGGTGTGTGTTGGTCAGCTCTGGTGTGTGTTGGTCAGCTCTGGTGTGTGTTGATTTGCTCTGGTGTGTGTTGATCAGCTCTGGTGTGTGTTGGGCAGCTCTGGTGTGTGTTGGTCAGCTCTGGTGTGTGTTGATCAGCTCTGGTGTGTGTTGGTCAGCTCTGGTGTGTGTTGGTCAGCTCTGGTGTGTGTTGATCAGCTCTGGTGTGTGTTGGTCAGCTCTGGTGTGTGTTGGTCAGCTCATGTGTTAGTTGGTCAGCTCTTGTGTGCCTGTAGGTCAGCTCTGGTTTGAGTAGGTCAGCTCTGGTGACTGTTGGTCAGGTATGGTGTGTGTTGTTCAGCTCTGGTGTGTGTTGGTCAGCTGTGGAGTGTGTTGGTCAGCTCAGGTGTGTGTTGGTCAGCTATGGTGTGTGTTGGTCAGCTATGGTGGGTGTTGGTCAGCTCTCGTGTGTTCTAGTCAGCTCTGGCTGTGTTGGTCAGCTATGATGTGTGTTGGTTTGCTCTGGTGTGTCTGTACATCGGCTCTGGTGTCTGTTTGAGCTATAGTGTGTCAGTAGGTCGGCAATGGTGTGTGCTTGTCAGCTGTGGTGTGTGTTGGTCAGCTATAGTGGATGTTGGTCAGCTATGGTGTGAGTTGTTCAGTTCTGGTGTGTGTTGGTCAACTGTGGTGTGTGTTGGTCAGCTCTGGGATGAGTTGGTAAGATCTGGTTTGTGTTGGTCAGATGTGGTGTGTGTTGGTCAGCTCTGGTGTGTGTTGGCCTGCTCTGGTGTGAGTTGGACAGCTCTAATACGTGTTGGTCAGCTGTGGTGTGTGTTGGTCACCTGTGGTGTGTGTTGATCTGTTCTGCTGAGTGTTGGTCACCTCTGGTGTGTGTTGATCAGCTCTGGAATGTGTTGCTCAGCTATTGTGTGTGTTGTTCAGCTCTTGTGTGTGTTGGTAAGCTCTGGTGTGTGTTGGTCAGCTCAGGTGTGTGTTGGTCAGCTCAGGTGTGTGTTGGTCAGCTATTGTGAGTGTTGTACAACTCTGGTGAGTGTTAGTGTGCTCTGCTGTGCGTTCGTCAGCTCTGGTGTGTGTTGGTCAGCTCTGGTGTGTGTTGGTCTGCTCTGGTGTGTGTTGATCAGCTCTGGTTTGTGTTGGTCTGCTCTGGTGTGTGTTGGTCTGCTCAGGTGCGTGCTGGTCAGCTCTGGTGTGTGTTGGTCAGCTTTTGTGAGTGTTGATCAGCTTTGGTGTGTATGGAGGTCAGCTCTGGTGCGTGCTGGTCGGCTTTGGCGTGTGTTGGTCAGCTCTTGCGTGTGTTGGTCAGCTCTGGTGTGTGTTGGTAAGCTCTGGAGAGTGTTTGTCAGCTCTGGTGTGTGTTGTCCAGCTCTGGTGTGTGTTGGTCTGCTCTGGTGAGTGTTGGTCAGCTCTGGTGTGTGTTGATCAGCTCTGGTGTGTGTTGTTCTGCTCTGGTGTGTGTTGTTCTGCTCTGGTGTGTGTTAGTCTGCTCTGGTGTGTTGGTCAGCTCTGGTGTGTGTTGATCAGCTCTGGTGTGTGTTGTTCTGCGCTGGTGTGTGTTAGTCTGCTCTGGTGTGTTGGTCAGCTCTGGTGTGTGTTGGTCAGCTCTCGTGCGTGTTGATCCGCTCTGGTGTGTGTTGGTCAGCTCTGGTGTGTGTTGGTCTGCTCTGGTGTGTGATGTTCAGCTCTGGTGAGTGTTGGTCTGCTCTGGTGTGTGATGTTCAGCTCTGGTGTGCGTTGGTCAGCTCTGGTGTGTGTTGGTCAGCTCTCGTGTGTGTTGATCCGCTCTGGTGTGTGTTGGTCAGCTCTGGTGTGTGTTGATCCGCTCTGGTGTGTGTTGGTCTGCTCTGGTGTGTGATGTTCAGCTCTGGTGTGCGTTGGTCAGCTCTGGTGTGTGTTGGCATGCTCTGTTGTGTGTTGATCAGCTCTGGTGTGTGTTGGTCAGCTCTGGTGTGTCTGTAGGTCAGCTCTGGTGTGTGTTGGCCAGCTATGGTGTGTGTAGGTAGCTATGGTGTGTGTTGGTAAGCTCTGGTGTGTGTTGGTCAGCTCTGGAGTGCGTTGGTAAGCTCTGGTGTGTCTTGGTCAGCTCTGGTGTGTGTTGGTCAGCTATGGTGTGTTGGTCAGCTATGGTGTGTGTTGGTCGGCTGTCGTGTGTTCTGGTCAGCTCTGGTTGTGTTGGTCAGCTATAGTGTGTATTGGTCAGCTGTGGTGTGTGTTGGTCAGCTCTGGTGTGTCTGTACATCGGCTCTGGTGTGTGTTTGAGCTATGGTGTGTGCTTGTCAGCTATGGTGTGTGCTTGTCAGCTATGGTGTGTGCTTGTCAGCTATGGTGCATGTTGGTCAGCTATGGTGTGAGTTGGTCAGCTCTAAAATGTGTTGGTCAGCTCTGGTGTGTGTTGGTCTACTCTGTTGTGTGTTGGTCTGCTCTGGTGTGTGTTGGTCAGCTCTGGTGTGTGTTGGTCAACTCTGGTGTGTTGTTCAGCTCTGGTGTGTGTTGGTCAACTCTGGTGTGTGTTGGTCAGCTATGGAGTGTGTTGGTCAGCTATGGAGTGTGTTGGTCAGCTACGGCGTGTGTGTGTAGGTAAACCTTGGTGTGTGTTGGTCAGCTCTGGTGTGTTGGTCAGCTCTGGTGCGTGTTTATCAGCTCTGGTGTGTGGTTGTCAGTTCTGGTGTGTTGGTCAACTCTGGTGTGTTGGTCAGCTCTAGTGTGTGTTGATAAGCTATGGTATGTGTTGGTCAGCTCTGGTGCGTGTTTTTCAGCTCTGGTGCGTGTTGGTCCGCTCAGGTATGTGTTGGTCAGCTCTGGTGCGTGTTGATCAGCTTTGGTGCGTGTTGGTCGGCTCAGGTGTGTGTTGGTATGCTCTGTTGTATGTTGGTCAGCTCTGGTGTGTGTTGATCAGCTCTGGGGTGTGTTGGTCAGCTTTCGTGTATGTTGGTAAGCTCTGGCTTGTGTGTAGGTCAGCTCTGGAGTGTGTTGGTCAGCTCTGTTGTGTGTTGGTCAGCTCTGGCTTGTGTGTAGGTCAGCTCTGGAGTTTGTTGGTCAGCTTTCGTGTATGTTGGTTAGCTCTGGCTTGTGTGTAGGTCAGCTCTGGAGTGTGTTGGTCAGCTCTGTTGTGTGTTGGTCAGCTCTGGCGTGTGTTGATCAGCTCTGGTGTGTGTTGGTCAGCTCTGGTGTGTGTTGGTCAGCTCTGGTGTGTGTTGGTCAGCTCTGGCGTGTGTTGATCAGCTCTGGAGTGTGTTGGTCAGTTCTGGTGTGTGTTGTTCAGCTCTCGTGTATGTTAGTAAGCTCTGGCTTGTGAGTAGGTCAGCTCTGGAGTGTGTTGGTCAGCTCTGTTGTGTGTTGGTCAGCTCTGGCGTGTGTTGATCAGCTCTGGTGTGTGTTGGTCAGCTCTGGTGTGTGTTGGTCAGCTCTGGTGTGTGTTGTTCTGCTGTGGGGTGTGTTGGTCATCACTGGTGTGTGTTGGTCAGCTCTGGTGTGTGTTGCTCAACTATGGTGTGTGTTGGGCAGCTCTGGTGTGTGTTGGTCAACTCTGGTGTGTGTTGTTCAGCTCAGGTGTGTGTTGGTCAGCTCTAATGTGTGTTGATCTGCTCTGGTGTGTGTTGGTCAGCTCTAATGTGTGTTGATCTGCTCTGGTGTGTGTTGGTCAACTCTGGTGTGTGTTGCTCATCTCTGGTGTGTGTTGGGCAGCTCTGGTGTGTGTTGGTCAACTCTGGTGTGTGTTGTTCAGCTCAGGTGTGTGTTGGTCAGCTATTGTGTGTGTTGGTCAGCTCTGGTGTGTGTTGGTCAGCTCTGGTGTGTGTTGGTCAACTCTGGTGTGTGTTGTTCAGCTCAGGTGTGTGTTGGTCAGCTATTGTGTGTGTTGATCAGCTCTGGTGTGTGTTGGTCAGCTATTGTGTGTGTTGTACAGCTCTGGTGTGTGTTGGTCAGCTCAGGTTTGTGTTGGTCAGCTCTGGTGTGTGTTGGTCAGCTCTGGTGCGTTGTGTTCGGCTCTGGCTGTGTTGGTCAGCTATGGTGTGTGTTGGTCAGCCTTGGTGTGCGTTGGTCAGCTTTGGTGTGTCTGTACATCGGCTCTGTTGTGAGTTTGAGCTATGGTGTGTCTGTAGGTCAGCTATGGTGTGTGCTTGTCAGCTATGGTGTGTGTTGGTCAGCTATGGTGTATGTTGGTCAGCTGTGGTGCGAGTTGGTCAGCTCTGTTGTGTGTTGGTCAGCTATGGTGTGTGTTGGTCAGCTCTGGTGTGTGTTGGTCAGATATTGTGTGTGTTGGTCAACTCTGGTGTGTGTTGGTCAACTCTGGTGTGTGTTGGTCAACTCTGGTGTGTGTTGGTCAGCTCTGGTTTGTGTTGGTCAGCTCTGGAGAGTGTTGGTCAGCTCCGGTGAGTGTGGAGGTCAACTCTGGTGTGTGTTGGTCAGCTCTGGTATGTGTTGGTCAACTCTGGTGTGTGTTGTTCAGCTCTGGTGTGTGTTGATCAGCTCTGTTGTGTGTTGGTCAACTCTGGTGTGTGTTATTCAGCTGTGTTGTGTGTTGTTCAGCTCTGGTGTGTGTTGGTCAGCTCTGGTGTGTGTTGGTCAGCTCTGATGTGTGTTGGTCAACTCTGGTGTGTGTTGTTCAGCTCTGGTGTGTGTTGGTCAGCTCTGGTGTGTGTTGGTCAGCTCTGGTGTGTGTTGGTCAGCTCTGATGTGTGTTGATCAGCTATGGTGTTTGTGGAGGTCAGCTTTGGTGTGTGTTGGTCAGCTCTGGCGTGTGTTGGTCAGCTCTGGCATGCGTTGGTCAGCTCAGGTGTGTGTTGGTAAGCTCTGGAGAGTGTTGGTCAGCTCCGGTGTGTCTTGAGGTCAGCTCTGGTGTGTGTTGTCTAGATTTGGCGTGTGTTGGTCAGCTGTGGTGTGTATTGGTCAGCTATGGAGTGTGTTGTTCAGCTCTGGTGTGTGTTGGTCAGCTCTGGTATGTCTGTACGTCAGCACTAGTGTTTGTGGAGGTCAGCTCAGGTGTGTGTTGTTTAGCTCTGGTGTGTGTTGGTCAGCTCTGTTGTGTGTTTGAGCTATCGTGTGTCTGCAGGCCAGCTGTGATGTGTGTTTGTCAGCTATGGTGTGTGTTGGTCAGCTATGGAGTGTGTTGCTCAGCTGTTGTGTGTTGGTCAGCTATTGTGTGTGTTGCACAGCTCTGGTGTGTGTTGTTCAGCTTTGGTGTGTGTTGGTCAGCTCTGGTGTGTGTAGGTCAGCTGTGGTGTGTGTGTGTAGGTCAGCTTTGGTGTGTGTTGGTCAGCTGTGTTGTGTGTTGGTCAGCTATGGTTTGTTGGTCAGCTCTATTGTGTGCTGATAAGCTCTGGTGGGTGTTGGTCAGCTCTGGTGTGTGTTGGTCATATCTGATGTGTGTTGATCAGCTATGGTGTTTGTAGAGGTCAGCTTTGGTGTGTGTTGGTCAGCTACTGTGTGTGTTGCACAGCTCTGGTGTGTGTTGGTGTACTCTGCTGTGAGTTGGTCAGCTCTGGTATGTGTTGGTCAGCTCTGGTGTGTTGGTCAGCTCTGGTGTGTGTTGGTCAGCTCTGGTGTGTGTTGGTCATCTCTGATGTGTGTTGGTCAGCTCCGGTGTGTGTGGAGGTCAGCTCTGGTGTGTGTTGGTCAGCTAAAGTGTGTGTTGATCACCTCTGGTGTGTGTTGGTCTGCTCTGGCGTGTGTTGGTCTGCTCTGGTGTGTGTTGGTCAGCTCTGGTGTGTGTTGGTCTGCTCTGGTGTGTGTTGGTCAGCTCTGGTGTGTGTTGGTCAGCTAAAGTGTGTGTTGATCACCTCTGGTGTGTGTTGGTCAACTCTGGTGTGTGTTGGTCAACTCTGGTGTGTGTTGGTCAGGTTACGTGTGTTAATCATTTCTGGTGAGTGTTGGTTAGCTCTGGTGTGTGTTGGTCAGCTAAAGTGTGTGTTGATCACCTCTGGTGTGTGTTTGTCAGCTCTGGTGTGTGTTGGTCAGCTAAAGTGTGTGTTGATCACCTCTGGTGTGTGTTGGTTAGCTCTGGTGTGTGTGTTGGTCAGCTCTATAGTGTGTTGGTCAGCTCTGGTGTGTATTTTTCAGCTCTGCTGAGTGTTGGTCAGCTCTGATGTGTGTTGGTCAGCTCTGGTGTGTGTAGGTAAGCTCTGGTGTGTGTGTGTAGGTCAGCTTTGGTGTGTGTTGGTATGCTCAGGTGTGTGTTGGTCAGCTCTGGTGTGCGTTGGTCAGCTCTGGTGTGTGTTGGACAGCTTTGGTGTGTGTTGGTCAGCTCTGGTTTGTGTTGGACAGCTCTGGTGAGTGATGCACGGCTCTGTTGTGTGTTGGTCTGCTCTGGTGTGTGTTGGACAGCTCTGGTGTGTGTTGGTCAGCTCTGGTTTGTGTTGGTCAGCTCTGGTGTGTGTTGGACAGCTTTGGTGTGTGTTGCTCAGCACAAGTGTGTGTTGATCAGCTCAGGTGTGTGTTGGACAGCTCTGGTGAGTGATGCACGGCTCTGTTGTGTGTTGGTCAGATCTGGTGTGTGTTGGTCAGCTCGGGTTTGTGTTGGTCAGCTCTGGTTTGTGTTGGTCAGCTCTGGAGAGTGTTGGTCAGCTCCGGTGAGTGTGGAGGTCAGCTCTGGTGTGTGTTGGTCAGCTAAAGTGTGTGTTGATCACCTCTGGTGTGTGTTGGTCTGCTCTGGTGTGTGTTGGTCAGCTCTGGTGTGTGTTTGTCAGCTCTGGTGTGTGTTGGTCAGCTCTGGTGTGTGTTGGTCAGCTAAAGTGTGTGTCGATCACCTCTGGTGTGTGTTGGTCAACTCTGGTGTGTGTTGGTCAACTCTGGTGTGTGTTGGTCAACTCTGGTGTGTGTTGGTCAACTCTGGTGTGTGTTGGTCAGCTCTGGTTTGTGTTGGTCAGCTCTGGAGAGTGTTGGTCAGCTCCGGTGAGTGTGGAGGTCAGCTCTGGTGTGTGTTGGTCAGCTAAAGTGTGTGTTGATCAGCTCTGGTGTGTGTTGGTCTGCTCTGGTGTGTGTTGGTCAGCTAAAGTGTGTGTTGATCACCTCTGGTGTGTGTTGGTCAGCTCTGGTGTGTCTGTAGGTCAGCTCTGGTGTGAGTTGGCCAGCTCTGGTGTGTCTGTAGGTCAGCTCTATAGTGTGTTGGTCAGCTCTGGTGCGTATTTTTCAGCTCTGCTGAGTGTTGGTCAGCTCTGATGTGTGTTGGTCAGCTCTGGGGTGTGTAGGTCAGCTCTGGTGTGTGTGTGTAGGTCAGCTTTGGTGTGTGTTGGTATGCTCATGTGTGTGTTGGTCAACTCTGGTGTGTGTTGATCAGCTCTGGTGTGCGTTGGTCAGCTTTGGTGTGTGTTGGTCAGCTTTGGTGTGTGTTGGTCAACTCTGGTGTGTGTTGGTCAACTCTGGTGTGTGTTGGTCAGCTCTGGTGTGTGTTGGTCAGCTTTGGTGTGTCTTGGTCAACTCTGGTGTGTGTTGGTCAACTCTGGTGTGCGTTGTTCAGCTTTGGTGTGTGTTGGTCAGCTTTGGTGTGTGTTGGTCAACTCTGGTGTGTGTTGGTCAACTCTGGTGTGCGTTGTTCAGGTCTGGTGTGCGTTGGTCAGCTTTGGTGAGTGTTGGTCAGCTCTGATGTGTGTTGATCAGCTCTGGCATGCGTTGGTCAGCTCAGGTGTGTGTTGGTAAGCTCTGGAGAGTGTTGGTCAGTTCCGGTGTGTCTGGAGGTCAGCTCTGGTGTGTGTTGTGAAGCTTTGGCGTGTGTTGGTCAGCTCTGGTGTGTGTTGGACAGCTCTGGTGAGTGTTGCACGGCTCTGTTGTGTGTTGGTCTGCTCTGGTGTGTGTTGGACAGCTCTGGTGAGTGATGGTCAGATCTGGTGTGTGTTGGTCAGCTCGGGTGTGTGTTGGTCAGCTATGGTGTTTTTGGAGGTCAGCTCTGGAGTGTGTTGTTCAGCTCTGGTGAGTGTTGGTCAGCTCTGATGAGTGTTGGTCAGCTCTGGTTTGTGTTGGTCAGCTCTGGTTTGTGTTGGTCAGCTCTGGTGTGTGTTGGCCAGCTCTGGTTTGTGTTGGTCAGCTCTGGTGTGTGTTGGTCAGCTCTGGTGTGTGTTGCTTAGTTATGGTGTGTGTTGGTCAGCTCTGGTGTGTGTTGGAAAACTCTGGTGTGTCTGTACGTCAGCTCTGGTGTGAGCTTGTCAGCTATGGTGTGTGTTGGTCAGCTAAGGTGTGTGCTAGTCAGCTCTGGTGTGTGTTGGAAAACTCTGGTGTGTCTGTACGTCAGCTCTGGTGTGAGCTTGTCAGCTATGGTGTGTGTTGGTCAGCTCTGGTGTGTGTTGGTCAGCTCTGGTGTGTGTTTGTCTGCTCTGGTGTGTGTTGGTCAGCTCTGGAGTGTGTCGGTCAGCTCTGGTGTGTCTGTAGGTCAGCTCCGGTGTGTCTTGGTCAGCTCTGGTGTGTCTGTAGGTCAGCTCTGGTGTGTGTTCGTCAGCTCTGGTGTGTCAGTAGGTCAGCTATGGTGTGTGTAGGTCAGCTCTGGTGTGTCTGTAGGTCAGCTCCGGTGTGTCTTGGTCAGCTCTGGTGTGTCTATAGGTCAGCTCCGGTGTGTCTTGGTCAGCTCTGGTGTGTCTGTAGTTCAGCTCTGGTGTGTGTTTGTCAGCTCTGGTGTGTGTTGGTCAGCTGTGGTGTGTGTTGGTCAGCCCTGGTGTGTGTTGGTCAGCTGTGGTGTGTGTTGGTCAGCTTTGGTGTCCGTAGGTCAGCTATGGTGTGTGTGTGTGTGTGAAGGTCAGCTCTGGTGTGTGTAGGTCAGCTATGGTGTGTGTGTGTTGGTCAGCTCTGATGTGTGTTGGTCAGCTCTGATGTGTGTTGGTCAGCTCTGATGTGTGTTGGTCAGCTCTGATGTGTGTTGGTCAGCTCTGATGTGTGTTGGTCAGCTCTGGTGTATGTTGGTCAGCTCTGGAATATGCAGATAGGCTGTGTACATATATATGTTGCACATATGCACTAATAGCTCATGTCAGCAAAAAAATGTAAATATTGAATGTTAATTGATAAGGGCCAGCAAGTGTACTTCCCTGGCTGTCATCATGGTAAGTCATGGTGTCTGTAGGTCCACCTCTTCTTGATCTGCAGGTCATGGTGTGTCAGTATGTGTCACCATAGCACACTCCGTTGCTGAGTCAGCAATCATGGTAGTGGTAGTTCACCATGGCATGTTTGCCCTGGCTAGGGTCTGGTAGTGGTTGTGTCATCAGCCCTGCTGTCTGTGACGCAGCGGGTCGTGTGTGAAGTCAGCGTGTCACCAGGTCAGCACTACCTTCCTGGACCTGATCTGGTAAGTCAGTTGTGTCGCCATCAGCACCGCTAGCCTGTCTGGCGTGGTCAGCTCAGGGTGTGTTGGTCAGCTCTGATGTGTCGTTGTCATCAGCCCTGATGTGTCTTGGCCTGGCAGACTCATGGTGTAGTCAGCTTGGTGTGCTGGTCAGCTCTGGTGTGTCTGGTCAGCTCTGGTAAGTCATAGTATGCTCGTGTTAGTCATATGCGCATCAGCACCTGTGTCTGGCCAGCCCTGGACCTAGCAATCATGGTAAGTCAGTTGTGTCACCATGAGCACCACCTACCTTCCCTGGACCTAGCAATCATGGTAAGTCAGTTGTGTCACCATCAGCACCACCTACCTTCTTTGGACCTAGCAATCATGGTAAGTCAGTTGTGTCACTATCAGCACCACCTACCTTCCCTGGACCTAGCAATCATGGTAAGTCAGTTGTGTCACCATCAGCACCACCTACCTTCCCTGGACCTAGCAATCATGGTAAGTCAGTAGTGTCACCATCAGCACCACCTACCTTCCCTGGACCTAGCAACCATGGTAAGTCAGTTTTGTCACCATCAGCACCACCTACCTTCCCTGGACCTAGCAATCATGGTAAGTCAGTAGTGTCACCATCAGCACCACCTACCTTCCCTGGACCTAGCAATCATGGTAAGTCAGTAGTGTCACCATCAGCACCACCTACCTTCCCTGGACCTAGCAATCATGGTAAGTCAGTAGTGTCACTATCAGCACCACCTACCTTCCCTGGACCTAGCAATCATGGTAAGTCAGTAGTGTCACCATCAGCACCACCTACCTTCCCTGGACCTAGCAATCATGGTAAGTCAGTAGTGTCACCATCAGCACCACCTACCTTCCCTGGACCTAGCAATCATGGTAAGTCAGTTGTGTCACCATCAGCACCACCTACCTTCCATGGACCTAGCAATCATGGTAAGTCAGTTGTGTCACTATCAGCACCACCTACCTTCCCTGGACCTAGCAATCATGGTAAGTCAGTAGTGTCACCATCAGCACCACCTACCTTCCTTGGACCTAGCAATCATGGTAAGTCAGTTGTGTCACTATCAGCGCCACCTACCTTCCCTGGACCTAGCAATTATGATAAGTCAGTAGTGTCACCATCAGCACCACCTACCTTCCCTTTACCTAGCAATCATGGTAAGTCAGTAGTGTCACCATCAGCACCACCTTCCTTCCCTTTACCTAGCAATCATGGTAAGTCAGTAGTGTCACCATCAGCACCACCTACCTTCCCTTTACCTAGCAATCATGGTAAGTCAGTAATGTCACCATCAGCACCACCTACCTTCCCTTTACCTAGCAATCATGGTAAGTCAGTAATGTCACCATCAGCACCACCTACCTTCCCTTTACCTAGCAATGATGGTAAGTCAGTAGTGTCACCATCAGCACCACCTACCTTCCCTTTACCTAGCAATCATGGTAAGTCAGTAATGTCACCATCAGCACCACCTACCTTCCCTTTACCTAGCAATCATGGTAAGTCAGTAGTGTCACAATCAGCACCACCTACCTTCCCTTTACCTAGCACTCATGGTAAGTCAGTAGTGTCACCATCAGCACCACATACCTTCCCTTTACCTAGCAATCATGGTAAGTCAGTAATGTCACCATCAGCACCACCTACCTTCCCTTTACCTAGCACTCATGGTAAGTCAGTAGTGTCACCATCAGCACCACATACCTTCCCTTTACCTAGCAATCATGGTAAGTCAGTAGTGTCACCATCAGCACCACATACCTTCCCTTTACCTAGCAATCATGGTAAGTCAGTAATGTCACCATCAGCACCACCTACCTTCCCTTTACCTAGCAATCATGGTAAGTCAGTAGTGTCACCATCAGCACCACATACCTTCCCTTTACCTAGCAATCATGGTAAGTCAGTAATGTCACCATCAGCACCACCTACCTTCCCTTTACCTAGCAATCATGGTAAGTCAGTAGTGTCACAATCAGCACCACCTACCTTCCCTTTACCTAGCACTCATGGTAAGTCAGTAGTGTCACCATCAGCACCACATACCTTCCCTTTACCTAGCAATCATGGTAAGTCAGTAGTGTCACCATCAGCGCCACCTACCTTCCCTGAAGAATAAGACACTTGTCCTTCATCATGGAGTCGATGTGTTCCAAGGAGAGGGGCTGATTACCTTAAACTTCTCCTCCTCCTTGTTCCACCGTTCTTTGTATTGAACTGAAGAAGCCAATGGCTGGCGTAACGTATTCTCAGTAAAAATTCCAAATGTTGGACAAGTGTGACTGCACTTCTGAGTTTCCTCCCGGTATGTAATCCTCTGGGATCTGCAAATTCTATTTTGTTACCTGCACTGACTAAAGTTTAGTCTGGCTACTTAGGTGTCTCTGTGCCATAACCAGAGAGTCTTCTGGTAACCCGGTTATTCTCACCCCGTAGACTTGTTGTTGGGTCACTCTAGTTTTAAGGACCACGAGAGGTGTCTGCAGAAGAAGAAGCTCTGTATCTTGGCACAAGCTCCTGGCTGCTCGTGGTATGAGTCTCCTATGTGGCTGTCCTTGTTTACTTTTTAACTAGACTCAACATGACCTGGATGATGTAGTGGGAAAACTGTCAGGTGAGCTTCCAAAGCCTGAACATCTAGACTTCTTAAATATTCTGTGTATCCCTATATATCTCGACGGAACTTTCAAGATCTCTGCTCCACCCTAGAGCCCAGATACAACCTAGAGCCCAGCTACAATCAAGAGCCCAGCTCCAACCTAGAGCCCAGCTACAACAAAGAGCCCAGCTCCAACCTAGAGCCCAGCTGCAACCAAGTGCCCAGCTCCAACCTAGAGCCCAGCTCCAACCTAGAGCCCAGCTACAGCCTAGAGCCCAGCTCCAACCTAGAGCCCAGCTACAACCTAGAGCCCAGCTCCAACTTAGATCCCAGCTCCAAACTAGATCCAAGATTCAACCTAGTTCCCACCTCCAACTTAGATCCAACTACAACCAAGATCCCAACTTCAACCTACATCCCAGCTCCAACCTGGATCCCAGCTCCAACCTGGATCCCAGCTCCAAACTAGAGCCCAGCTCCAACCTAGACCTCAGCTCAAACCTAGAGCCCAGCTGCAACCTGGATCCCAGCTCCAACCTAGATCCCAGCTACAACCTAGATCCCAGCTACAACCTAGATCCCAGCTACAACCTAGATCCCAGCTACACCCTAGATCCAGGCAACAACCTAGATCCCTGCCTCGAGCCTAGATCCCACCTTCAACCTAGATCCCTCACCTACATCCTAACACCCATCAACATCCAATAACCCACAAACATCCCAACACCCACCTACATCCCAGCACCCACCTACATCCCAGCACCCACCTACATCCCAGCACCCACCTACATCCCAGCACCCACCTACATCCCAGCACCCACCTACATCCCAGCACCCACTTATAGCACCCACCTATGTCAGCCTTTTACATCCAGGCCACCTTCGTCCAACACACGTTCGAAAGCGCCCACCAACATCAGCACCCACCTACATCCAGCACCCACTGTATCGGTCACCCACGTTGATCCACAGCACACACCTACCATCCCAGCACCCACCTGCGGTGCCACTTACCACATGCAAGCGCCCACCTGCGTCAGCGCCGCGCTACATTCCAGCGCCCACCTACATTCAGAGCACTCACCTACGTTTGCGGCGCAGATAATGTGGCACCACACTTACGTCAGCGCCCGCCGTCTCCGACACCGTCTGGCGCCACCTGCGTCCGGCTCTTTCCCCTTGGGACCCGCCTAGATCAGCACCCACCTGCGTCCAGCGCCACCTACGTTTCCAGCGCCACCATCGCAGCGCCCACCCATCGCAGCACCCACCTGCATGAAAGCGCATCAACGTCAGCACCCACCTACATTTCCAGAGTCGCACTACGTCCCAGCGCCCTCCTGCGTCCCAACGCACCTACATCCAGCGCCACCTGTGTCGCGGAACCCATTGGCTAGCGGCGCCCACCTGCGTTGCGGCGCCACCTACATCCCAGCGCCTGCCTGCTTCGGCACCACCTACATCCCGGCCTCCGCCACGTCCGGGACCCCACCTAAGTCCCAGCACCCACCTACGTCTCCCAACGCACACTACGTTTCCAGCTTCCAACCTACATCGCGGCACCCGCACATCCGCAGCGCCAGCCTCGCCCAGGCGCACAACGTCAGCGCACCTACGTTTCAGAGTCTTTCATCTGGCCCCCACCTGCATCCCAACACCCACCTACATCCCAGCACCCACCTACATCGCAGAACCCACGTACTTTGCAGCACCCACCTACATTGCAGCACCCACCTACATCCCAGCACCCACCTACATAGGAGCACCCACCTACATCCATCACCCACCTATATCAGCGCCACCACCATCCCAGCTCCACCTATGTCGCGTACCCACCATCGGCACCCACCTACATCCCTAGCACCCACCGCCACATCGTACCATCTACATCCCAGCACCCGCGTACATCGCAGCATCCACCAACATCCCAGCACCCACCTACATCCCAAAACCCACCTTCATCCCAGCACCCACACACATTCAAGCACCCACCAACATCCCAGCACCCACCTACATCCCAGCACCCACCTACATCGATGCACCCACGTTGATCACAGCAACCACCTACATCCCAGCACCCACCTATATCGCAGCGCCCACCTACATGCAAGCACCCACCTACATCCCAGCACCCACCTACATCCCAGCACCCACCTACATCCAAGCACCCACCTACATTGCAGCACCCACGTACATCGCAGCACCCACTTACATCCCAGCACCCACCTACATCCCAGCCTCCCTCTACATCACAGGACCCACCTATATCCCACCACCCACCTGCATCCCAGCCTTCACCTACATCTCAGCACCCACCTACATCCCAGCACCCACCCACATGTCTTACATGTTGCACATGTCTTACATGTTCCACATCTTTACATGTTGCACTTCTCTCTTACATGTTGCATGTCTTCTGTGTTGCTAACTTTACATGATGCACATGTCAGACATGTTAATCTCGTGCATGTTGCACGTCTTTCTTTCACGTTGTACATCTATCCGCTTATTAATCTTACTTTCAGTCTGCATATTTCTAAACGGATTGATTGATTGAAGTGGAAAATGCTGACCGATCCTCCAGCCTTCTCCTTGTTTGCAGCATTCACGTCTCTTTCCCCTCACCATCTTAAATCTCAGTCTAACTGTGCAGTAACCTGCAGAAATACTATGCAGCTACTGCTGCTACTACTGCTACTGCTGCTGCTGCTGCTACTGCTACTGCTGCTGCTGCTGCTGCTAATGCTGCTGCTGCTATTACTGCTGTGCTACTACTGCTTCTGCTGCTGTTGCTGCTAATGCTACCTGCTGCTGCTGCTGCTGCTACTGTACTGCTGCTGCTGCTGCTACTGCTACTGCTGCTGCTACTGCTACTGAACAGCGGCAACAACAGCGGCAACAACAACAACAACAACGAAAGCGCAGCAGCAACATGCCCAGCGGCAGCAACAGCGGCGCAGTGCTGCTGTTGCTGTGATGGCAACATGCGTAACAGCGGTGCGTAACAACAACGCTGCTGGTAGCAGCAGCGGCTGGTGCTGGCAACAAGCAACAACAACAAGCAACAGCGGCAGCAGCAGCGGCAACAGCAGCAGCAGCGCAGCGGCAGCAGCAGCGGCGCGCGCATGCGCAGCAGCGGCGCCGCTTGCTGCGCAACATAGCGGCAGCCAGCTTGCAACAGTGCTGCTGTGCTGTTTAACAACGGTTGCTGCTGCTGCGGCAACAGACGCGGCAGCAACAACAGTAACGCTGCTTAGTAACAGTGCGCAACGGCAACGATTTATGCTTGATTTAACAACATATTTATTAACGCTGGTTGCTAGCTTATGCTGCTGCTGTAACCAGCTGGCACTGCTGCTGTTTAACCAACAGCAACAACAACAACGCTGCTGCTGCTGTAGCTGCTGCTGGCTGCTTAACAAATTGCTGCTGCTGCAACAACGCTGCTGCTAACAGCAATAACACTGCTGCTGCTGCTGCTGTTAACGGTTGCTGCTGCTGCTGGCAGCAGCAGCTTATATGGTAACAACGCTGCGCAACAACAGCAGCGTAACATAATAACGCTGCTGCTGCTGCTGCGCGCTTAACTTAACGCTTAGCAGCAGCAGTAACATGCTGCTGCCTTAACAACGCGCTCGCTGCTGCTGCTTGTAGCAACAACAACAGCAACAGCAACAACAGCGGCGGCGGCGGCGCTGCCGGTGGCTTAGCGGCGGCTGCAGGCACGGCAGCAGCGGCAACGCGGCAGCAGCAGCGGCAGCGGCAACGCAACGCGGCAGCAGCAGCAGCAGCAGCAGCGGCAGCAGCGGCAGCAGCGGCAGCGGCGCGGGCGCCCAGCAGCGGCGGCAGCAGCAGCAGCAGCGGCGGCGGCGGCGGCGACCGCGCAGCAACGGCAGCAGCGGCGGCAGCAGCAACGGCGGCGGCAACGAACATGGCGGCAACAGCAGCAGCAACAACGGCGGCAGCAACGCTTGCGGCGGCAGCTTAGCAGCGGCGGCGTGTGTTTGCGGCAGCGTGCTGCTGCCTTAGCAACCTTGCTGTATGGCGGCAGCTATGTAACAACGTTTGGCAGCATCAGCTGCGCTGTGGCGTAACGCAACGCGCAACGCTGCTGCTTAGCTGCTGCCAGCAACCTTGCTGCTTAGCTTGGCGGCTGATGCTGCAGCAGCGGCAACTAACAGCAGCAGCAACTTGTTTGCTTGCTGCTGCAGCGGTGGCATGCTGCAGCGGCAGCAGCAGCAACGCGGCGGCGCAACAACAGCGCCCAGCAACAACAGCGGCGCGCAGGCTGCAATTTTGCTGCTGCGCAACGCTTGCGGTGCAGCGGCAGCAGCAACGCGCAGCGGCAGCAGCAGCACGCAACAGCAACGCAACAGCGGCGGCGGCGGCAGCAGCAGCAGCGGCGGCAACGGGCACGCCCAGCAGCAACCTTAGCAGCAACAGCAACGGCGGCGGCAGCAACGGCAGCAGCAACGGCGGCGGCAACAGCAGCAGCAGCAGCAGCGGCGGCAGCAGCAGCGGCGGCGGCAGCCAGCGGCAGCGAAAGCGGCGTGGCGGTGGCAGCGGCTTGGCCAGCGGCAGCAGCGGCAGCAGCAGCAGCGGCGGCGGCGGCCGGCGGCAGCAGCGGCAGCAACAGCAGCAACGCAGCGGCAGCAGCAGCAGCGGCGGCGGCGGCCTGGCAGCAGCCAGCGGCGGGCGCGGTTTTATGGCACGGCAACGCAACCGCAACAGCGGCCATGTGCTGCTGCTGCTGCAACAACAACAGCAACAGCGGCTGGCGGCAACAACAGCAACAGCAGCGGCAACGAGCGCGCTGCTTAGCAGCAGCAGCAACAGCAGCAGCAGCCAACAGCAGCGGCAGCAGCTGCGCTGCTGCAGCAGCATGTACGTGGCGGTGTGTGCTGCTCTTGGCGACGGGCGCTGGCAGCAGCAGCAGCGCTGCGGCAGCAACGCAACAGCGAGCAACGGCGGCGCAGTAGCAGCAGCAGCAGCGGCAACGCTGGCTGGCAACAGCAGCGCTCGCAGCGGCAGCAACAGCAGCAAGCAACAGCGGCGGCGGCAGCGGGCAGCAACAGCGGCAGCAGGTGCGGCAGCGGCAGCAACGCGGCAGCGGCAGCAGCAACGCTTGCTTAGCAGCAGCGGCGGCCTTAACAGCAGCGCGCGCTTAACAGCGGCAACAGCAACGCTTGCGCCAGCGCTTGCTGCTGCTTGAGCAACAACACTGCTGCCGTGGCGCAGCAACACTTGCCTTAACAATGGCGCAACCAGCGGCGGCAGCAAAAGCAGCAACGCGGCGCCAGCCAGCGCGCAGCGGCTTGCGCTGCGCTGGCGGCAGCCGCCAGCTGGCGGCGGCGGCGCGCTGCAGCCGGCAACCGCGGCGGCGCCCAGCAGCAGCGGCGGCGGCAGCCGGCAGCAGCAGCAGCAACGCGGCAGCAGCAGCAGCGGCGGCGTATGCTAGCAACTGGCCGGCGCTTAACAACAACAGCCTGCTGCCGCTGCTAACAGCGCCGGCGGCGGCGCTGCTTAACAGCAGCAGCAACGCTGCCGCTGCTGCTGCTGCTGCGGCAACAGCGCCAACGCGGCAGCGGCGGCATAACGCTGCAACAGCAGGCAGCAACACTTAACGTGGCAGCAGCAACGCTGGCGGCGGCAACAACGCGAGCGCAGCAGCTAGCGGCGGCAACAACAGCAACAGCGGCGGCAACAGCAACAGCAACAGGCGGCAAGCGCGCTGCGCTGCTGCAGCGGCGGCAGGCAACAGCAGCAACGCAGCGCAGCAACGCTTGCTTGGCGGCAGCAACTTGGCAGCAGCAGCAGCGGCGGGCGGCAGCAGCAGCAGCCAGCGTGACGCAACGCGCGCAACCTGCTGCTGCTGCGCAGCAACAGCAACAGCGGCGGCAACGCTAACGCTTATGCGACGTAGCAACGACGCCGTGCTGGCGGCTTGCTGCTCGCTGTAACGGCAACAACAACAACAGCAGCAACGGCAGCTTGCTGCTGCGTATGAGCGGCAACGCAGCAACAGCGCGGCGCTGCTGCTGCTGCTACTCACTACTACTACTACTACTAATAGCGTAATAATATTCTAATAATAATAATAATAATAATAATATGTAATGATAAATAAATAAATAAGTAATGCGTATCTTTATTTACTGCCAGTACATGTACAGGCATACGGACCATAGTGACATGGGGCTTTATAGAAGTCGTTGTTTGCTGACATTTCCAAATTGTTCTGTTTGTCCCGGGAGGGCCCACCGTCATAACCCCGGGTCCTTTTTTCTGATATAATAAACAGGGACGGGTTCTTTTAAAACCGCCCCTAATTTTGCCCAACCTTGGGAACTTGTACTTTAAAAAAAAATTGAAATAAATTTGTTGGTTGCGGTGGTGAACCACTGTCGGTTAAAAATTCTATATATAAATGTAACTGATAAATAATTAAGTTTAAAAACTTTTGTTGGACGAGACTTTCTCTTTTCTTTTGTTTAACATTTTCTTAACGAATGTTCTTATGGGTATCGGCAGAATTTGGTTTTATTTTCGGTGCAGTCAAGTGTATGAAACGACCTGCCCACCAAGCTTCAGTGCACGACACAAGTTTCAGTCACGACACAAATGTCAGTGCAACCCAAACTTCATGCCGACCGAAGCTTCAAAACACGACACAAGCTGTCAGTGCCCCACAAAGGGTTCAGTAGCACGACACAAGCTGTCATGGGGACACGAAGCGTGTGCGCAAGAATTGTCATCCGCACGAAGCTGTCAGTGCGACCAACTTCATGCCGACCAAGCTGTAGTGGCGACGGGTTGTCATAGCCCACAAGCTGTCATGGGGACACAAGCTTTATGGGGACACGGTTTTTGTGCCGACCGATTATCTGCCGACCAAGGGCTTCAGTGGCCCACCGAAGCTGTCGTGGGACGAGCGAAGCTGTCGTGGCAGCCCGAAGCTGTCGGTTTCCCCACGAGTTGTCAGTGGCACGACACAGGGTTCAGTGGCACGACACGGCTGTGGCACACAAAAATGGTGGGACGACACAAGCTGTCATGGGACGACCCAAGCTGTCGGGGCCCCACCAAGCTGTCGGGGCGCAAACTGTCGGGGGTCGACCGGCTTCGGGGGCGGGCTTCATGGGCCCACCGAAGCTGTCATGCGCACGGCTGTGGGGCACACAAATTCGTGGCACACCGAAGCTGTCATCCGACAAGCTGTCAGTGCACGTCGGCTGTCGTGGCCGGACGAAGCTGTCGTGGGACGACGCAAGCTGTCGTGGCACGACCAAGCTGTCAGTGGCATGACACGAGTTGTCGTGGGGACCCCCGGGTTCATGGGGAACCGAAACTGTCAGTGGCACGACGGCTTCAGTGGGACGACCGAAGCTTTGGGGGCACGACACGAAGCGTCAGTGGCACGATCAGGGTGTCAGTGCCAGGGCGAAAATGTCATGGGGACCAGAACTGTCAGTGGCCCACCGGCTGTCGTGGATGACCGATTGTCAGTGCACGACACGAAACTGTCGTGGGTGACACGAAGCTGTCAGTGGCACGCCGAAAACTTCGGGGGGCCATTTAGTGGCCCACCGAAGTTCGGTGACGAAGCTTCAGTAGCCGATCAAGCTGTAGTGGGACGACCGAAAATTCGTGGGGGCGCCCGAAAGCGTCGTGGCATGACACGAAATTGTCAGTGGCACGAATGTCGTGGCGGCCCGGGTTCAGTGGCACGACCGAAACTTCAGTGGGACGACCGAAGCTGTCTGGCACGAACGAGCTGTCGTGGCCGATCGGCTGTCAGTGGGACGGACAACTTTGTAACGACCGGGTTCAGTGCCACACGGCTGTCAGTGGGGACACGAGTTTCGTGCGACCGGGCTTTGGGGCATGACCAGCTTCGTGGCCCCCAAAAAACTGTCAGTGGCCGCACGAGCTGTCAGTGCACGACCGGCTGTCCGTGCACGATCAGAAACTGTGTGGCACGATCGAGTTGTCGTGGGGACCAAAACTGTGTGCCGGGCCAACTGTCGTGGGCCCCCGGCTGTCGTGGCCCACACGGCTGTCGGGGGCACATCAGGCTGTCGTAGCCCACACGAAGCTGTCAGTGCCCACCGAAGCTTCAGTGCACGACCAAGCTGTCGTGTGACCGGTTGTCGTAGCCCACACGAAGCTGTCAGTAGCACGACACGAAATTCGTGGGACGACCGAAGCTGTAGTGCCCATGCCGAAGGTTCGGGACGAACAAATTCAGTGGGACGACCGAAACTGTCGTGCACGAAAAGGCTGTCGTGCGTCGAAGTTCGTGGCGACACGAAACTGTCAGTGCCGACACGGGTTCGGGAGCCGACCAAGCGTCAGTGGCACGACACAAGTTTTCAGTGGCGACCCGGCTGTGGGACCGCCGAAAATTCTGGGGACCAGAAAACTGTCATGCCCAACCATTGGGGCACGCCAGAAGCTGTCAGTGGGACACCGGCTTCTGCACACCGGGCTTCAGTGGGACACAGAAGCTTCGGTGGGACACGAAGGGTTCAGTAGGACGACACGAAGCTGTCATGGGACACAGAACTGTCGTGCCGACACGAAACTGTCGTGGGGACACAAGCTGTCGGGAGCCGACCGAAACTTCGTAAAACAAGCTTGGGAGCACCGAAGCTTCAGTGGGACGACCGAAACTGTCAGTGCACGACACAAGCTTTAGTCACCGGTTTTCAGTGGCACGACCCGGCTTCAGTGCCGAGCAAGTTTTCAGTGGCCCACCGGCTGTCGTGACGCAGAAACTGTCGTGGCACGAGCAAACTGTCGTGCCCGAAAATTCGGGGGCCGACACGGGTTCGTGGCACGACCAGGCTGTCATAGCCGACCGAAATTTCGTGCGAACCGAACTGTCGTGGGACGCCAAGCTGTGTGGGGACACAAAATGTCAGTGCACACACGGCTGTCAGTGGCACGACCAAGCTGTCGTGGCCGACCGAAAATGTCGTGCCACACGAAACTGTCAGTGGGACGACCAAGGGTGTCGGGGGCACGACCAGTGTCAGTGGCAGAAGCTTTGGACGAAAAAGCTGTCGTCACGACCCAACTTTGTGGGACGACCAGGCTGTCGTGGGGGACCACAGCCCCGGGTGTCAGTGCCCACCGAAGCCATCCCGGGTTTGCGACACGAGCTTCATGGGACGACACGAAGCTGTCAGTAGCACGACACGAAGCTGTCAGTAGCACGACACGAAGCTG